>NC_138202.1:150137766-150260266 GCF_964194415.1 Vipera berus | reverse complement strand
CCGCCATCAAAACTGATGAAGCTTCTTGGATGAGAAGTGAAATGTTCTCCTCTTCTTCTTCAAGGGGGAAAAAAACACAGTCCCGTTGCCTTTTGAAGGGAAAAAAAAACCCACCTTTGAGACAACTATGACCTGGATGGCTGAGAATCTCCACAGACACATGGAGGATGATTTTAAAAATCCTGTCATATCATGAACTTGCAGTTGTCCAGGAATTTTACTTTGATGTTCTTGTGCTTTTGCATCAGTCTGTTGCAAGGTATCAATCCAAACTATTAATCCCTTGTCCTGGATTAACCTTCATGTTAATAAAGCCCAAAGGATCTGTTCTCTTGCTTAAGTAGGTAGAATTGTGAAATAAATCTGATGAATTAAACTTCCTCTCTTTTTCTTTTCAGGCATTTGCCCACAGTGTGCCAGAAGCTCATACAGTAAAGTATTTTTCCACTAGTCAGAGTGTGGGAGGTTCTCTATTTATATAAGTAAAGTTTTATAAATAGATATTGAGCAATGTGCTGAAATTATATGTGCAGTGTTCGGATAATATCATTACTGCCGGTGGCCAGGAGCAGGGGAGAGCAGGTTTTTCTTAGAAAAATTGAAGTGTTACGTAAATCCTGGAAGCAATTCATGATTAAAGGGTGGTTAAAAGTGAGTTTTCAGCATCACTGTCTTTTCAGGAAATTAAATGTTGGCAGGTGTCCAAATAAGAAAGTGAAATCTGCACCTATTATATGCAAGGCAATCCATTCGGTTGCATATAACGAAAAGGAAATACTGATGAAAGTCACCAAATAGTGCAGATTTTGGTAGAAGGAGAACAACGTTCTTTTTTTTGTTTTGTTTTTATGTTGTTTTATTTGTTACTATTGTCATTGTTATGAGTATTCACGTGCATTCATATATTGGGAGCGGGAGAGAGATGGATGCGGTGACACAATCTGAAGAGGTAAAATAGATGTGTGGCTGAACATTTCTCAATTTTTCAGTCCATTGAAAAAAAGATACTTTTAATTCCATCAAAATCAAGGAGACTTGCGTTCAAAGAAAACACTTTTAAAATGGGGTTGCTAATTTGATGTCTACATTCTGATTAACCATGACAAGGAAATATAGGTAGGTCGTGGTTAGTGCTTGTTCGAATAAAGTGATATTCGGTTTAGTGCAAAATGTAAATTGATGCCAGGTTATGTTTAATCTGACCCAAATTTCAGTTAATGCAAAGCTAGTGGGTGCACCGTTGAGGCCAGCACATGTACAGTTGGGATTTTAGAAGCCGGAACTCACATCTTGTTAATCTTTTATTTACCTTTTGCACGTAGTCAATCACTGGACACACACCCACACACATCAGTTGTGTAATGAAACATAGCGGTCGTCGCCCGCAGTAAGCACTCAGTGTGTGACCACACGACCAATCACAAGCTGAGCAGTGCCACAAGCTGAGCAGCCAGATGAAGTACGCATGCATTGGACTCGACACACAAGCAGCCTGCGTGCACTGTTTTAATGATTTTGCCACCGACCTGCTACGCTCAACAGGACCAAAACATCAAATTTTCAAAAGTTACTTTTAAAACTTGGAAAATCTGTCCAAAAAAGGTGCCGGTTGCACACCATTTCAATGGGGGGTAACACCTCTCCCCCCATAACCAAAGATGGAATATCCTGGATTACCCGAGATGCCGGTATGTATAGCCACTCGGTCTTGGCCAGGTTGAGTTGGAGCCTGTTCTTCCCCATCCAGCCTCGTACCGCTTCCAGGCAACGGGACATCACCTCGAGGGTTGGTTCGGGGTAGAGATGAAAAGCTGGGTATCATCAGCATATTGATGGTACCTTACTCCGAAACCATGGATGATCTCACCCAGCAGCTTCATATAGATGTTGAACAGGAGGGGAGAGAGGACCAACCCCTGAGGTACCCCACAAGTGAGGGGCCCCACAAGTGAGGGGCCTGCCAACACCAACTGCGAGCGGTCCAAGAGGTAGGAGGAGAACCACTGTAAAATGGTGCCTCCCACTCCCAACCCCTTGAGACGTCGCAGCAGGATACCATGGTCGATGGTATCAAAAGCTGCTGAGAGATCTAATAGGACCAGGACTGAGGAATAACCCCTATCCCGGGCCTGCCAGAGATCATCCACCAGTGCGACCAATGCCGTCTCCGTGCTGTACCCGGCCCTGAAACCTGATTGGCACGGGACCAGATACTCAGTTTCCTCCAGAACCAATGGGAGCTGCCGCGCCACCACACTCTCAACAACCTTCACAATAGAGGGAAGGTTGGAGACAAGACAAAAGTTGTTCAAATTAGCTGGGTCCAGGACAGGTTTCTTGTGGAGGGGCCTCACCACCACCTCCTTCAAGGTGGCAGGGAAGCACCCCTCACTCAAAGAAGTGTTGATAACCGCTTGGAGCCAGCCTCGTGTAACCTCCCGAGTCGCATACACCAGCCAGGAGGGACACGGGTCCAACAAACACGTGGCGGCACTCAGTCTTCCCATGATTCTGTCCACTTCATCTGGAGTCACAGGGTCGAAATCCTCCCAAATGGTATCAACAAGACCTGTCGCTTTCCCCCCGTCAGATACTGCCCATTCGGAGTCCAGACCGGTCCAGATCTGAGCAAATTTGTCCAGCAGATGCTGACTAAATTCCTCAACTAGTCCCCACAAAGGGTCCTCCCTTGTCCCCTGATTCAATAGGGAACGGGTCACTCTAAACAGGGCAGCCTGACAGTTATCTGTGGCTGCAATGAGAGTGGCAAAGTAAGCATGCTTCGCCACTTCCATTGCCACAAGATAAAATCTAGTAAAAGATCTTAACTGTGCTCGGTCAGATTTGGACTGACTGGATCTCCAACTGCTCTCTAGGCCCCTCCTCTGGCGCTTCATCTCTCGCAGGTCCACGGAGAACCAAGGGGCTAACCGGGACCTGCGCTGGGTCAGAGGCCACAGAGGCACAACACGGTCAAGAGCTTCAGAGGCAGCCCGTTGCCAGGCATCCACCAAGGTTCTGACCGGGCTGTGGGAAAGGGAGGCTGGAATCAACCCAAGCGCCATCTGGAACCGTTCCGGATCCATCAGGTGCCTGGGGTGGAACCACTGAGTCGGTTCCAGATCCCAGCGATGGGAGGTGGCATAACGGAGGCCAAGCCATAGGAGATAATGATCGGTCCATGAAAGGGGTCGAACAGTTGGGGAACCCCCACCCAGATCATTAAGCCACTGCCCAGAGATAAAAATAAGGTCGGGCGCGTTTCCGCCCTCATGAGTCAGACCCTGAATTATCTGGGTCAGGTCCATGGCCATCATGGAAGCCATGAACTCTCGGCCCACCCCCAATGCTCCCCCCAGGGAAGGTAGGTTGAAATCACCCAGAACAATAAGTCTGGGAAACTCAACCGCCAACCCCGAGAGTGTCGAGTAGCCCGGGCAGGGCCGTTGTCACGCAGCTGGGAGATAGGTACACGAGCAACAGGCCCAACTGACCTCCAGGGCCCCACCTCAGAAGGAGAGACTCACACCCGTCTATCTGAGGGGCAGAGGCCTCCCGCGGACAAAGGGCCTCCCTAATGACAACTGCCACCCCACCGCCCCTACCCTGAGCTCGAGGCTGGTGCAGCACATGGAAACCTGGTGGGCACAATTCAGTCAGAGGAACCCCTCCTTCTGGGCCCAACCAAGTTTCCGTATGCAGGGAGGAGGTTTATATGACAGTTAATTGAGGAGCGATCTGAGAACCAGGCCTCTTTGAACAATCGGCCACCCTTGGTGTTATCACTGGCAATCACCTTGGCCCCTGCCAAATCAAAGGTGTGATTGTATGTAGCTATGTGTGCCCATACCTGCGAATGCTGTTCCTGTTTTTTAACCGAGCCCCTTTCATTTTTTACATGTGATGAAAAACACTGAATCTGATCAAAAGTAAGTCCTGTTATGTTCAGTAAAACATATTCCTAAACATATTTAAGAATATATTCACTGCTGGGTCCAGAAGCTTAGATTTGGTAGGATAGCACCCTTTGTTTGAGATACTATGCGGACTCTGTAAACCACTTAGAGAGGGCTGTAAAGTATTGTGAAACGTTCTATAAGTCTAAGTGCTTTTGCTATTGCTATACTGATTTGAAGGAATCTGCTGTAAAAGTATTATACAGATTTTTACTTGGTATATAACAGCAACAGTAATGTCATCATTATGCTTCAGGCAAAATCTTGCATCTACCTCCTTCCATTTTAAGTTCTCATTGCTTTTCTTCGATAAAGGAATCCAAAGGAGAGTTGTCAGTAATAATTTCTTGAGAGATTTTTAAAAAGCCATGCCTCCCTCCCTTATTAGTTTTAATCAAGAGTCACGGCTCCCTAAGCTTGCTTTGAAAATTATTACCTATCAGTAAGACAGAAGACCAGCACATAAGCTATTGACAGCAATAGTGGATCAGCTCTTCATGGCACTTATTGAGACAGTCTTCCTTCTTTTTTTCAGCTCATCTGAAATTAAATTCTTATAAACAAAAGTAAAAAAAGCTACCCTGAGCCATAGGGTGAGATTATAATTTTTTCACTGACCAGAACTTTCATTCAATAATTTCTGGGACATCCTTGATATTGGATAGATACCAGATAAGAAGATATCGGATATGCAATCAATTTTCCCCTGTATATCTTTAGCTAAAAAAGGAAGTTTGGAGGAGAGAATTGGGGATGCAGTATGAATTTTTACTCAATATCCCTAGGACAAATTTCATGTCTCTGTTTCCAACTAGTTATGAGTCATAAAGCAAAAACATACAGAAACAGAAGTGTTATATTTTCCACTTGGTATTAATAGTGGGTTACAACAGGTGTGGAGAGGCAATTTGGACAAAAAATATGTTATGAGGAAAGTGCCATTTACCAAGTTTAATCTTTAGTTTGGCCCTTAATATACATTTGCAAATACATTTTTAATTTAAAAATAACAGCTAAGCATCATTTGGCAAACCTAGTATCTTACAGGAAATGCCTGTTTTTTACTCACTAGTCTCCATTGAAATGTACAGCAGTGGCACTAAACACAATTGAGGTTATGTATGTTTACCCAAACATAATTTATTTTAATTGCTTAAAACAGAAGCAAAATTAAAGTTATCCAAACCAGATGGTCATCTCCACAGTGCAAGGAATTTTCATGGACAAAATTTCCCCCTTTCTTACCTATCTGATTAGCAAAATTGACCTGAACCCTTTTCATTATATCTTTCTTGATCTAGGTTGATTCCTATGTCATTATGTTTGTCCCCAGTCAGAGGAATTTTTGAAGTTTCTTCTCCTAAAAAGTCCCAGTTATTTTCTGAAATTTACAGAACATAAATTTCCTCCAACTACAAGTATCATACTGATTGTTCATAAATGTATCTGTTTAGATGAACGCTTTGTTGCTTAATTGGCACACAGAAACAGAATTGAAAAGTCCAAAATAAAATCAGGTGAATTTGCTTGATATAATAAAAATAATGTCAAGCTACCTCATTCTGTTGTTAGCTCAAAATGGCAGGAATCTTGTCTAAAAGATCCCTTTGGGAAGATAGTTAAGAAAGAAACAAATTGCTGAGGAAACAAAACAAAAAAATGTTACCTTAATCAGAGAAAGGAAGTTGGACTGAAACAGATGAAAACCCTCCCAGTCCTGGCTAATCAACAAAGCAAGAATTCAAAAAAGGGCCTGAAGCCTGCCCACTCCCTTTACTAGTCTTTGAATCCAGACTTGGTGGCTTCCATTCCTCTGGCTAGTGCCTGGCAGCCTAGTTGAGAAGGACATGTGTGTGTGTGTGTGTGTGTGTCTGTGTGTGTCTGTGTGTGTGTGTGTGTGTGTGTGTGTGTGTGAGAGAGAGAGAGAGAGAGAGAGAGAGAGAGAGAGAGAGAGAGAGAGAGAGAGAGAGAGAGAGAGAGAGAGAGTTTGTAACTGGTAAGGTTTTGCTATTACTTCATTCATTCATTCTAAATAATCAGCATATTGCCCCCAACAATCTGGGATCTCAGAAGGGTGGAAGGCTGAGTCAACCTTGAGCCAGTCAGGATTGAACTCCTGGCAGTTGGCAGAGTTACCCTGCAATACTGCGTTCTAACCATTATGCCACCAGGGCTATTCAATTCATTCATTCATTCATTCATTCATTCATTCATTCATTCATTCATTCATTCATTCTCTATGAACTGTATTCCAAAAAACATCTTGTGCCCCAGTATTGGGCTGGACGTGATTTGTGCATGTCCCTAATGATTTCCCTCCTGTTGATCAGCACTGTGTGTTTGTCTGCTCTAGTCAGATAGAAAGCAAGGTGTGGCTTACAAGATCCATGTGCCTCAACAGGCTGTAAATATGTGAGCCAAACCTGGGACTACATATAACATCACCTGTTCCTTTAACTAAGACTGTCACTTAGATATCTAAGACCTTTTTACATTGTTAATTTGAATTGCTATCCATCTGTTCTTTGCCATAATGGTCTTTGTTGCCCCTATTGCCAATGTGTGCCTATTGTTTCAGGATATAACGATATCCTTTCTTGTTGTATCCTCTCTAGTTTTAGCTCAATTAAAAGAAAGTAATTGATGGAATCCTCTGGCTTGCTTCCTCTCCTTGCATAAAATGTTACTAGCCTACAGAAAAACTTCCACCAATCACTGTCCTGGCTGTGGGCTGGGAATGGGCTTTAGGCAATAGGCAATTCTTGACAGTTGGCTAGGCCAATGGATTTGGACAATTGTATAAACCTGGTCCTAATTAGTACGTGATCTTTGCTGAGAGGTGGAGCTGTCTCTCCATGGACCAGGCTTGTTTAGAATGCAAGTTTTGTTCTGAAAGTATTATTTTAATGTTCAAAACAAAAATGGCAAAGTAGCTTTTGTCCTTCAAACTTGTATAGCTTAGTACAGTCTTCAATACAAGAGAAGATCCTAAATTTAAGATCCTTTAGGAAGATCCACGGAGCTCCCTCTTCAGCATTTACAGCAGCTCTGTGGAGATCCTCAGCATTTCTTCTGCTCAAATTCTTGTGTGACTTTTTCCACCTCTGGAGGTGCACAGTGTCTTTTAAGGTAGACAGTGGTGAAGACAACTTCTTCTCCTCTTTTGATTTGCATTGCTACTTCCTTCCAGGTTTAGTCTGGTCTAGGCTTGGTCTAGTCCAGGGGTAGGCAACCTCGGCTCTTTCATGACTCATGGACTTCAACTCCCAGAATTCCTGAGCCAGTCAAGCTGGCTCAGGAATTCTGGGAGTTGAAGTCCATGAGTCATAAAAGAGCCGAGGTTGCCTACCCTTGGTCTAGTCCAAGGGTAGACAACCTTGGCTCTTTCATGACTCATGGACTTCAACTCCCAGAATTCCTGAGCCAGCATGGCTGGCTCAGGAATTCTGGGAGTTGAAGTCCATGAGTCATAAAAGAGCCAAGGTTGCCTACCCCTGGTCTAGTCTGTAGCATTTCCATCAGACATGGACTGCACAATAAGGGCCCATTGAGCAAAAAAAAGTAGATAGATGCTGTATTGAACCTTGTCCAGGGGTCACAGTAGAAAAGGCCAGTGTTATAGAACATTGTTATAGAACTGGTCTAAGGACGTCCATGTTCTAGGCTGCTCTAAGCCTCATAATCACAGTGGCAACACAGGCCAGTCTTCCCTTTTCAGCCCAACCTATCTTTCAGGACTGTCATCATAGATAAACTAGGAAGGACAGCTGTGTCTGCCATCCTGACCTCAACAAAGGAAGGATTTATGAAAGGCATAGGCATAGGAGTTATGAAAGTAGCCCAAGGTGGCAGAAAAAAATAGTTTGACGGCCATCCTAAGATTACAATTTGCTCCTTTCCTCCTATACATGACCAAAGTTTTCTTTGTTCTCATCTAAATAGTCACAACTTGAAAAATACAGGCAATTTGATTTGACCAGGAATAGATTTATTACCACCACCAGACTTTGCATTTTTAATTTTCTTTATGCAGCTGGAAAGATCTTTTAAGAGGCGCACGGAAGGCCACACTTGGAAAGCCACTGTTTAAACTGTCAGTACCATTATAGTCCAACACAATACATATTTGCATATCAGGATATATTTAGGAGAGGCTCTGTGATCACAAACTGGTTCATGTGAGGTTCGCCATGCAGGAAAGGATATGCAGGTAAGGAATAATGTGCCCACCTGACTTGGCTGTCCTCCCACCCAGCTTTAGGAATACCAATCACAATGTGGCCAGACCCTTCCTGTATATAGACCCTCTATGCCTATATGTGTACTTGACGTGCTGTGTGCATTCCAACAGTGCTCTTTCAAATGCCCTGTTATCTTGTGTGCACAGTGCTATAGTTGCTAATTCTGATAGCCATTACTATGCTGTTTCAGGGGATTTTGCGCGTGTGTGACACAAAATAACACCAGTGTTTTTACTGAATTTAATTTTGTTTAACCTTCTTCTCAGAGAGGGAAATAGTCTGAGGTTGAGTGGTTTGGCAGAGATAAAGAAAGTTAAAATAATTCAGATATCGTAAGCTCATAGCCTAAATGTGTTGTCACATGGGTTCCAACTACTATTGATGCTTGAGAGTTTCCAGTTGCTGGTAATAGACTGGGGGGGGGGGGAAGGATAATGTGTTTGATTGATCAGCATGGACAAATTTCATTTAGGAGATCAATAACAGTTTATACTTGACAGAGCTGAGGGAGCACATTTATTTTTCCCTGGGACTGAATAAATGTTTTCAGTGGGATCACAAATATAAAGCAAATCTAGCCACTTCTTCTTAACTCGAGGCAGAACAGTGTTATTGCAAGCAATGTTTATTTAAAACTAATATACAGAGCAACAGATAGCCAGAGGCTGAAGCTACTGAATGAAGTGAAAGTATAGTTTATTAAAATAGAACATATAGCAAATAGATGACTTTGTTCTCCTATTTATGTGAAATCCATAATAGAACAAATCACTGTTCCTGAACAGCTCACTGGCGCTGTGAATATACAGTATATCTGTGTGGTGCTAGCGAGGATGTATTGAAGATGGTTTAAAAGAAAAAAAAACTACAGTAATTGATCATTCCCTCAAGCAGAAATAATGGCTTATTGTCTTGCATTCTGAAACTGTACATGAAGTGGCTCAATGGAATAATAAATTCATTATTTTTAAGAGGTTACTGTGCCATTTTAATTTGCTGCAAAAGATTAACATGGCTACCCTTCTGGAAACTCAACATGTACATGGTCAGGTTGTGTGAATTGCATAATGTTGAGGATTGATGCAAAGCACAAGTTTAATATTAAATTACTACACCACAGCATTTTTTAAGGCAAAAGAGTGGCAATCTTAGTAACAAGCCATGAGGATGACAAAATGACAACACAGATGTCACATGACATTATTGTGAAAATGATGCAAGTTGGTTGTTGTGTCATGACATCATATCTATGTCTTGCTGATATCTTGCTGATAATATGAAAGGTGCATGTGCCGTTTGTTATTTGTTCCCATTGTAGACAGCCATGCATAAAAGTAAAATCAAGGGGGGGATTAAGCCCCACTTAACTGGTAAGCAGAAACAACATTCAAGGTGTTGGTGATGACCTATAAAGCCCTAAATGGCTTGGGTCCGGGATATCTGAGGGAACACCTGCTGCCGGCATCAAGCTCCCTTTGTCCTGTGCGCTCCCACAGGGAGGGTCTTCTCAGGGTACCACCGGTAAAAGATTGCCAGCGGACAATACCCAGGGGGAGGGCCTTCTCTGTGGGTGTGCCGGCCCTTTGGAACCAGCTGCCTGTAGAGCTTAGGACTGCCCCTGACCTTCGCTCATTCCGCCGGGACCTGAAGACCTGGCTCTTTGAGCTTTCTGGCCTGGACTGAGAGTATTAACTGGGGTTTTAATTGTATTTTAGTTGTAATTGGGGTTTTTAGTTCAAGGTTAGTGTAATCATTTTAATTGTTTTTAATTTTTGTAACTTCTTGTATTGTTTTTAAAAAACCTTGTGAACCGCCCTGAGTCCTACGGGAGAAGGGCGGTATATAAGTCTAATAAAATAAATAAATAAACAACATGAATTTTCTGAAGGTCTTTTTAATGCTCTTTTGGAGTGCATACAAAATCATGGAAACTTTAAGGGGAACTGTAAGAGGAATTCCCTGATCTCATTTGGAGTTAGAAAATTCACCAGACGGATTTGCAATTGCCTGACTAACCTCAAACAGCACGTGATCATCAAAGGAGTTACATCTACATTAAGGGAAGCATGTAGTAGGGGTACTTCAAAGTTCTGTCTTGGGCTCCATGCTCTTCAATTTCTTCATAAATTACCATGATGATGGGATTGAAGGGGTGTTCATCAAATTTGTGGATGTCACCAAGCTGGGGGGAATTGTTAACACTTTGGAAGACAGACTCAGGATTCAGAAGGGTCTTGACAGATTTGAGCATTGAATGAATGAACCTTTATTATCAAAGTACAACTATGTGTACAGTGAGATTGGCTGAGCATTCCTTCGTGCCCCCCCAACTCACAGTGACAACAAACCCACCATCTTGTTACACCATGTGAGCTAATTGCACAATACACCGGCCTCACAAGTCAATCATACATAGAGTTATTTCCCGTTCAGGAGCCTGACAGCCCATGGATAGAAGCTGTTCTTCAGCCTGTTGGTACAGCTGGCTATACTTCTGTATCTCCTACCCGATGGTAGGAGAGTAAAGAGGTACCGGCCAGGGTGTGAGTCATCCCTGAGAATTTTCCTCACTCTTCCAAGGCAACGAGCCCTGGCGATGTCACCCAGTGGTGTCAGGGGACAGCCCACACTGTCTTGTGCTATGCTCACCACCCTCTGTAATATCTTCCTATCCGCGGCTGTCAGGCCAGCATACCAAACCACAATACAGTGCGAGAGGACGCTCTCTATAGTAGACCAGAAAAAGAAGGTCATTAGTCATTGTTCTACCCTGTTCTTCCTCAAGACCCTGAGGAAGTGGAGCCTCTGTTGGGCCTTTCTGGCCACCTGGGTTGTATTAACTTTCCAGATAAGATCTTCACAGAGGTAGACTCCCAGGAATTTAAAGGAGGAGACTCTCTCCACACAGCCCCCCCCGATGTAAAGTGGGGCAGGTTTCTCTCTTTTTCTCCTGAAGTCTAGCACCATCTCCTTTGTCTTGCCGATGTTCAGGTGCAAGTTGTTCTCTAAACACCATAAGGATAGTTTTTGCACCTCCCCCCTGTACGCTGTTTCATCTCCACCTTGAATAAGAGTATCATCCATGAACTTAATGATCGCAGTGGATGGGTTGGACGATACACAATGTATGTGTACAGTGAATACAGGTAGGGGCTAAGCACGCAGCCCTGAGGCAAGCCCGTGCAAAGCTTCAGAGGGGTGGATGAAACAGACCCAACCCTCACTGTTTGTAGCCGGTCCCTCAGAAAGTCTTTAATCCAATCACAGATGGAGGGGGGGGGAATTCAAGTCAGTCAGCTTTTCAATAAGGATGCTCGGCATAATAGTGTTGAAAGCTGAGCTATACTCTATGAAAAGCATCCTGACATAAACTTCCCGGTTTCTCCAGATGGCTTGCTACAGAATATAAGGCAGTAACTGTGGCATCGTCTGTCGACCTGTTCCCCCTTGGGCCCTATCCAACAAGATGTAATTCAGTGGTGAGAAAAGTAAGATCCTGCACTTAGGCTGAAGAAAAAACAGATGGAAAGGTACAGAAGAGGGGGTCAATTTGTTCTCCACAGCACCTAAGGGCAGGACAAGAAGTAATGGGTGGAAGTTCATTGGAGGGTGATCCAAAGAAAAAAGGAGGAATTTCCTGACAGTTAGAACAATTAGTCAAAGCTTGCTTCCTGGCATGTGGGTGCTCCATCTCTGGAGGTTTTCAAGAAAAGATTGGACAACCATTTGTCCACGATGATATAAGGACTCCCGCCTTGGGTAGGAAGTTGGACTAGAATAACTCCAAGTTCCCTTCTGGCCCTATGATTCTAATTAAGACAAAATCTCTCCAGATCTCTCAGCACCTGAACTGAGTTGCCATTTATGAGGTAAGCTTCCTGCTGACTACCAACTATTCTGGTCTTTTATTCTTGGTGATATAAACAGTACTGTTGAGGAACCTCTTTGTATACCAGGTATGATAACATTGTCATTTTAAAAAAAACCCTTTATGTCAGTACATTCCTTTTCTCCCTTATTTTTTGTAAGAAAGAATCCCAGAAATGATGAGTTTAATTAGAAAAGATCTCCCACCCCTCAATGATGCAATGGGGTCTAGATCAGCTGGTGAGGACTTGCCTAAAAACAAGGGCGAAGAACCTTTGCCTTCCAAATGTTGTTGTGGAACAGTTTCCACCATCTCTCCCTTCTGCCCATGCTGGTTAAGGCCACTAAGACTTATAGTCAAACAAAATCAGGATTACCACATGGTACCCATGTGCCTTAAAAGAATGTAAACATTATGAAACCAGATTGAGTATATGAAAGATTATTCCTTGAATTCCAAGGAATATATCACCATCATCATCATCACCACATTTTTATTCGGCCGTAGACCAGCATGATGTTTATGTTTATTGGACTTAGATGATTCCTTGAATTCCTGGTGGACAAGCAACCCCAATATTCAATTTAGAAATATTTTCATGAGCTGAAACTAAAGGAGCATCAGAGCAACATATAAGCACAACCCAGTGTGGAAACAAACAAATGGACCAATCAAAATGCCACAAAATATCAAGGAAGCTTTTGAATTCTTGCAATGAAGGTGCATGTAAATATATGTGTCCCAGTATAATGTTGCAGGATCCAATCTGAGTTTGTCACCGGGACCAAGGTTTATCCTTCCCCAGGGAAGAATGTGTGCACTTTTTGAATTCTCTAGAATTTTTCAGTAGACTAGTTATTAAAGAAATCAAATTGGCATACAAACAGCTTTTTTTCTTCTCTATTCCTTACTGCTAAGATGTGAAGAATTGCATATATATTATTCTGATGCTCTTTCATTTTCTGTTTGCTGATAGCTTGGTTGGCATCAGGAAGATATTGCCTGTTTATGGTTTTTTCCCCTTTCTGAAGGCATATTGTTTCCTCTATTTATATACAGATGGTACATAAAAGTATAAATCCAACATGTTTAGAAGGAACCAACGAGGAATAATGACTTCTGTGTAACTAGGAAACTAGGTAGCCAACGTAATGCTAATCATGCCACATGGATCTCTCAAGGGTGTCAAGTCGTAGACAACATGTCACAACAGAAATGCCCCCCCTTCTATGTTGACAGGAGAGCATTAGATTGACAACTGGAGAAAATTAATGAAATTATACCATCATGGGCTGATTAGGGACAATCTAGATATACCAATAATTATTATGAGCACATTTTTTTTAACCCAATGGTTTCATAACATTTTAACCTGAGGCAACATTCCTTTGTCAGTTCTGCAAGACAGAACTTCTTATTCTGGACTGTTGCTTTGTCTAGGAAATTACATACATAAGAAAGAGAAAAGCAAGCTTTGCAAAAGGCTATGAAGCTCAAATGCCATAAAACTAAGCAACATTCCTCAGATGGTGCTTTCCAAAGCTGACTTGCATGTATGTGAACAGCCACCACATTGCTGTGTTGTCTCCAGCATCATAAACTGATTTAGTCAGACTTCTGCTCAGTTCATTTAAAATATTGAAGCTCTAGATCCTGCAATATGTTTCTTCTGAAACATATTGTGATAGGCCATATGTTTCAATTGCAGCCCCATGTAATTAATTCATTTGGGTGATGGAATGGTAGACATTAGAGTGATAGGGTAAGAGCAGTGGGTAGAAGATGATCTGTGATAGAAAATAACAGATCTTGTGCCACTGCTATTACCAGTCCTCAGCATTCTTGGTATATGAGCTTCTGGAGCAGCTCGCTTATACCGGCTTTGACATGAATATTGAAATCCACCAGGGAAAATTTTTCTGATATTCTCCAACTTCATATCCAAGACCATCCAACTTATGCAGGGAATGTGGTAAGCAAGTATAGGAGACTCCAGGTAGAATAGAATAAAACCTATTACTTGTTAAGGCAGCTGGGAATTGTAGTTCAGCAATATTTGGAAGGCCCTTCTCGTTTTAGTCTATGTTGACCCCGCGCCATATATTTGGATATTAAAGATCTGCTTCTACCCTTCCAATGACCCCATTTTTGCTATATAACAAATTAATCCCACTATTAAACTGTGGACCATATGCTACCTGTCAACAATAAACATGCTTCATACAACTTGCTGAACTATAATGCAGTTGGCTTGACTTTGGTTTAGTATATAGTGGAAATCAAGAATATTCTGGTTTCCACTATATACTAAAGCCACATTTATACCTTAATGTGCTGGATGAACCCAGCTGCTTTGACTTTACTCAACAAAGCATGTTTAAATAACTATGGCTTGGTATATGACAGACCAATTATCTGATTTTGCATTTTAAAGCAGGGCTTCACAACAGCAAACTGACAGAGCAACCTTATTTTTTCTTGCTAAAGGGAGACTACTTGAGCAGTTAGTAAAACCCAATTCTTAAATGTAAGTGTGATGGAAGCCCTATTATTAGTATGGTTTGCAGCTATGTTCTGAAACTTTGGGAGCTGCAGTAATGAGAAGTCAGTTTCAATAAAAGACGCCGAGTGGCTATTCCAGGCACTCTTTAAAAACAGACGTTTAAAATGCATATTGTCTGTGTGTTTTCCAGTAACCAAAATGCCAACCACGATTTCCTTGGGGCCACTTTTGTGTCATTGGATGAAGTTTTCAGGTCTCATAACCCCAGGGTCATTATCCAAGGGATTTCCAGGTCATTGTGTGTTCCACAACGTTTGAGGCACTGGTTGGCCTTTGACAGTACTGCTGCGTTACACCAATTCTTAAGGCATAAATAATCATGGTTAATTTGCTACATGAGGAGCTACTTGGTTTTTACAGTGTAAATGCATTATTAAAGTATTTGACTTAAGGATACTTAATTAGGAAAGGAAAACTTTGACATGCTCAAAGAGAAAAACAAAATCCCCTGAGTTTCGGAGTAGAAAACAAAAGGGTAGGATGTGTGTCTGAACATGTGTGCAAGCAGCTTTTCCCATTCCAATGCTCTCCTCCAAGTGCCTCAGATTATGGGATAGGGTGTCCCCAGAGGGTTCAGAAAAAGGACACACGTTAAAGAAAGGTAGGGGTTCAGTTTATATATTTATTAAATTTATATCCCCATCTCCATCTTACTGTTGAAGCAAAATGATAAAAAGGTAATGTAAAACAATTAAAATTAACAAGGATTAAATAGAGAATAAAAGCCAAGAGATCGGGTAGCATGGGGGGTGGGATGAGATCTTCTCTCTACCCCATCAGTCATCCCCAGAATAAAGCACCCCCCATCGATGTCCCTGACCACCCGGCTGAGCCAAGTTTTAGAATAGAATAGAATAACTAAGTTGGAAGGAACCTTGTAGGTCATCCAGCCCAACCCCCTACCCAAGCAGAAGACCCTACACCATTTCTGACAGATGGAAGTCCAGTCTCTTCTTGAAAGCTTCCAGTGATGAAGCTCCCAGAACATCTGAAGGCAATCTGTTTCATTGGTTGATTGTTCTCACTGTCAGAAAATTTCTCTTTATTTCCAGGTTGAATCTCTCCTTGGTCTCCTTATCTGGCCTTCAGGTGCTTTGGAAAATAGGTTGATCCCTTCCTCTCTGTGACAGCCCCTCAGGTATTGGAACACTGCTATCACGTTTCCCCTGGTCCTTCTCTTCACTAGACTAGCCATGCCCAGTTCATGCAACTGTTCTTCATATATTTCAGCCTCCAGTCCCCTAATCATCTTTGTTGCTCTTCTCTGCACTTGTTCTAAAGTCTGAACATCTTTTTTATAGTGTGGAGACTAAAACTGGTGGCAGTATTCTAGGTGTGGTCTTATTAAGGCTTTATAGCAGGGGTGTCAAACTGCCAGCCCGTGGGCTGGACGTGTCATCCAAAAGCTGCGCCCACCGCATTGCCGGCAATGGCAAAACAGTCCCGATACGTCTCACGATGTCACATGACGTCGCAAGTTTGACATGTCTGCTTTATAGAGTGGTATTACTGCCTCACATGATCTTGATTGAATCCCTCTGTTAATGCAACTTAGGATTGCATTGGCTCATATTTAATTGATTGTCCACTAAGAGCCCAAGATCCCACTCACAGTTAATGCTTTTAAGCCTGGTTTCACCGAATCTATATGTGTACTTTTGGTTTTTCTTGCCTAAGTGTAAGTGTTTTAAGGCCCTTCTGGAAGCCAAGAAAGTGGGGGCAGATCTCACCAAATGCAGATTGCTATGGGGCGATGTTCAACACCTACACAGGTCCAATAAAGATGAAGGAATTTGAATATGTCTCAGAGAATAATAGCAAGATCAAAATTCAAGGCTTAACAGCCCCATCAGAATTTCACATTTGACCTCATACACATGTGCATTCTAATGAAGGGTTTTGTACAATTTAGGAGATTAAAAAGGCATTACTGAGTTTAGGAAGAGGATGATAATTAGCTGGAGTTTGCTGGAGAATTCAGTTTGGTGTTCCTAAGGAAAGATCTAGTACCGTGATGGCGAACCTACGGTATGCATGCCACAGGTGGCCTGCAGAGCCCTCTCTGTGGGCACGTATGCCGTTGCCCCAGTCCTAGGCCTTCAGCTGGGTTTTATAAAACCTTTTCACTTTAGGCCTCTGCTGCTGTGTGCAAAAAAAAGTTTAAATCAATCAATCAATTTCAACTTCTTATGGGGAAAAAAAGATCTTGCAAAGTGGGAATTGATTGATTAAACTTTTTAGTCCCACCCAGTTTGCCGTTACCACTGCAGCCATGCCCACCCAATGGGCCATGCCCACCCAATTGGCCACACCCAGCCAATGGGCCACGCCCACCTGGAACCAACGATACATAAGTGGGTTTTGGGTTGCAGTTTGGGCACTTGGTCTCTAAAAGGTTCGCCATCACTGATCTAGCATGTAAGGTTTGTTATCAACATGCTTAGCTGGCCATAAAATGTAAACATAATTCATGTAGTTAACCACTTTAAATTTGATATTTCTTGTACCTATTTTGGCAGGGAGGATTACATAATAAAATATATTTGATTTAATTTAATGGTCTATTTCTATAAGGTCTTACTGCATATGCAACAGAAAACCAAAGCAATGGCTTAAGCATGTCATGGTAATTCAGCACATAAACCTGACAGACACAGTCTCTACACTTTTTTTTTCTGCACATGAAACTATCTGAAGGACTGATAATAATCAGTATATATAGCCCAGACTGCTGGCTACAAAGCATCAGAAGTCAAAGGGTATCTGTGATTTGCTGATTAGGCTGAAGTATTGCTTCAGTGAAATCTTTATGTTCCAGAAGGAGTGTTCTGTTTTCAGAAACTAACTGTGTGCTAGTTAAAGTATGTTCTTATTCAAAAGAGTTATTTTATTTTATTTTATTTTCACTTTAGTATGTTTCCAGTCAGTGAAATAGCTAGAAAATATGCACGCAGCTGTATGAAAGCTAAGTACCACTTTCACTGCATTGGAAAGGAAGGCAGAGTTGCCATCCAGAATCAATTGTCATGGAGTTAATACGATCTTAAAGATTGCTTTATTTATACATAGAAGTTATGACAAGAATGGCAAGTGTACTTTTATGGTTTTCAAGGATCAGACAGAAATCACTTTCTGGATATACATGCCCAGATGCTGCACATATTGAAAAGGCAATATTGGAAAAAAAATCTCTTCCATGGTAACAAGTGCGGTGTCTTTGTTTGAGTTTGACTGAATAGCCTTCACAGCAGCCAACATTGTTGCAGCCCCAGTTAATTTCTTCTTCAAACCTATCCCTTTAGGGATCAAGAGATAATGAAAGACAAAATGTATGTTGGGATTGGGCAGCAGTAAATAATAAGATTTGGCACGATGAACAGCACATTAAACAAATGGTGTCCCTGTTTCTTTTCTTTTCTTTTCTTTTATTTTTTAAAATTCCATTTATATCCCGCCCTTCTCCGAAGACTCAGGTCGGCTTACAAGCTTAGCAGTAGCCTTCATTCTATGTATATGCCTGCTTATTAGGGCTTTCACACACACACCCCCAAGCGGCATTATTACAAAGTCAGCTTAATTGCCCCCCAACAATCTGGGTCCTCATTTTACCTACCTCGGAAGGATGGAAGGCTGAGTCAACCTTGAGCCTGGTGGGACTCGAACCTGCACTAATTGCAGGCAGCTGGTGTTACTTAAGGAGGCATTAGCCCACTGATCCACCAAGGCTCCAAATTTTTCTAATTTGTTGGGAGGTAGTTCCCAATTCTATACATTATAATCTGGGAATAGTGTTGAGGGATGCTGACTTAACATATGAAATTAGGGTCGTGCTCTCCCAACACTTGTTCTCAGATTCTTTTAACACCCAGACCAACTCATTCTTTTTCTGCTTTACAGTGAATCCAGGACCAAAACAGGAGAATATTTTTAGCTCAGGGTTGAAATGAGGGGTCCTTGCTGCTCTCTGAGCTTGGCTGATTTCTTGCAGACATCCTCAGTGCTAGAGGTATTGGTAGTGCTACTGGAGTGAAGAGTATTTCCCTATGCATTTCTAGTTAAAGCTAGGAATGAACAAGAGAAATTCTGATAGAACTGACTGCCTGTTGTTTGAGAACTGTATACAGCAACCCATGAACAAAGCCAATCAAGTTGCCAATGGCCAGGCTGCTGCTGAGATAGTGTATTGTATCATTATTAACTAAAATACATGTCAGCTTTTTCCTTCTTTCTTTTCCTCTTTCCCCAGCACTTGCAGCCTGTGGGTATCCAATGTACTTCACTTGACTGAGGCAAGTAGCAGCAGCAGTGCAGGCATTTGTGACTTGATGTACTTGGAGTGGCTGTGAAATGTGGGGACCAGAGAAAAAATGTAAATCCTTCCTTCCTTCCTTCCTTCCTTCCTTCCTTCCTTCCTTCCTTCCTTCCTTCCTTCCTTCCTTCCTTCCTTCCTTCCTTCCTTCTTGAGTTTGTGTGCGTGTTTGTGTGTATGTGTTTGTGTGTAAAAAGAGAGCGAGAGAGAGAGAGAGAGCGAGAGAGAGAGAGAGAGAGAGAGAGAGAGAGAGAGAGAGAGAGAGAGAGAGAGAGAGAGAACTGAGGCAAACTTGTTGCAGGGGCCACCCTGAAACAATGTTTAGAAGATTTGCTCAAAAACCATGTGCTTCTGTGAATGAAAGACGAGGTCTTACTCCTTCAAAACTCTCCGAGACTTAAGAAAGCAAACAGACCTTTGTGTATGGCCAAGGCAACTGTTTCCATGGCAATATGTGGCTTTTGACAATGGTCACTCTTTTGGTGAAGAAAATTAATCCAAGCAGGAGATCGGTGTCATGTAATGAGGCTGGGATCTTGCTCCCTCCCTCTGGCCATTTTCAGGGAAGGATGGAAGAAGCAGCATTAACGAATATCAGAAACAGCTTCAAGAAAATGAAATAATTGTTTTCATTATTTGGCATGCAGTGAAATGATTATTTTATTGTAAAGTTAGGCACACCCAAGAACATTAAAAGGTTGTAAGGTCTGTGGAGATAAGACATAGACGTATATAGTATTGAGGACTTAAAAACAGAGTCAAATCCCCCCAAAATATACTTAAAAGCAGAAGTTTAGGAAATTAAAGTAAAATCCTTATTTGTACAGAATAAAAGACTTAAGATTTATTTTGTTGAAAGTGCTAGGAAACGATAAACACTTTCAGTGCTCAGCTCAGCTTAATCATACTGATTCAGCAACAAAAATCATTTGCATAGTATTTTTTTTTCTTCCATTCAAATATGTCCAATTCCAATTTGTCCTGCCTGGACAAATCCCTGCAGTTTACTTGGCAAGGTTTTTCAGAAGCAATTTGCCATTGCCTGCTTCCTAGAGCTGAGAGAGGGTGAATGGCCCAAGGTCACCCAGCTGGTTTCTGCCTAAGGCAGGACTAGAACTCATGGTCTGCCAGTTTCTAATCTTGTATTTTTATATGTCCACTGAAATATGTCCAGATAAAGCTTTCCACTCACATTCCAGCACTTAGCTCAGCACTTATTCAGAGGCTGCTGAATAAAGTCACTGCATTTTGATATCCCTCTTTTCTCTCTAAATTAAAAAGTCTCCAGTGAGCCTAGCAGGGCAGTCTTGTGAGACCACAACTGGTGGCCTTGCAGATCCTATTGCAATCTCAAATAGCATAGCTAACAGCAAGGGTTTCTGGGAGTTATGGCTGGTCAATGGCTGGCCCCAAAATTGCATGTTGTTCGCTCATGGAGAACGAGACAGATGATTTGGGGCACTTTGAAAGAAAAGAAACTGTTAATGATTTAATTTGTTTTTGTACTTTTATTGCCATGTTTGACTAGAAATGCTTAAGGGACTTTCTCCTTCACATGGAGAAGGACATGGCACTATTTGCTGCCGGAAGATAGTCTTGGACCGCTTCAGAGGCACTGTAATTTATGCTAGTTTACTTCTGTAAAGCTTCATGCTTCTTTAAATCCCAATGAGGACTGGTTCAAATACGATATCTATTTTATATGCAGGAGACACTTCTGTATAGCACAGGCTCCGTAACTGACAAAATTTGATTACTCAGCTTCAATTTCTACATGCAATAGATGTATGTTTAATTGTCATTTATATAATGGCATCATATTTATTATATACTGCTCAAAAAAATAAAGGGAACACTTAAACAACACAATGTACTGTATTTAATAGTAGGATGTCTTATCTTGTGTTCCCTTTATTTTTTTGAGCAGTATATATAGTTCAGGTGAAGTCTGTGTGAAGTAGAGAATATTGATTAATGGGATACACAAAAGTTCTTGTTAATTGTCATTTTCCTTTCCATAATTTTATATGTTCACGATGTTTCAGACTGTAGCTTCCATCAGCGCTACTCATTTAGCCATGTTAGCTGAGGACAGTAACAGCTACATTCAAAAACATCTGGAGGGACCACAGTGGAGAAGACAGCTTTGAAACCAAGGAAACATTCAACGAAGACATTTTAAAACTCTTTTATTTACGTTCCTCACATTTTTATTACAAGTAAAACATCTGCAAATTTACTGGAGTGGGATAATATTTCAGGATTTTTATTTCATATTTTAATTTCTCTCTATCCTCTTCTCTCTTTATCCATGTACTGTATATGGGTATAATTATCCTAAAGAAATACCAATAAAGGAGAGTATTTGTAGGCTCAGGATTGCGATGAGAGGTTGCTTCTTTCTGAGCTTGCTTGGTTGTTTTTTTTGCAGAAACTTCATTACCCAAACTAGCACTGATGATGTTACCTAGTTTGAGTAATGAAACATCTGCAAGAAAACAAGCAAACTCAGCAAGCACCAAGGATCCGAAACCAAGAAACGCTCAAATACTTGTGGGAAGAATCCAGAGAAAGAAATATTTTGGGAAATATTAAAAAGGCAGAATATATTTCCCCAAAGGAATAATGGAGTAGTTCTTTTAAAGTCAGAAACCTCTCTCCTTTCCCGCCCCCCCACCCCACCCCAGCCAGACAACTCAGCAGAAACCAGCTTTTAGAAATGCAGATGTAATAATCCATTGAAGAAAGTTGGAGCCTTCCAGCTAGAAACTGAAGAGATTAGGAAGACAAAGACCCCTAAAATCAATATACCCAGGGCTTTTTTCTCATAGAATGCTCAGAACGGAGTTCCGGCACCTTTTTTGGATGGAACCTTGTAGGATAGGCAAGGCGGGTTGTATGACATGTGTGAGTTCCGGCACCTTTTTCTTATACAAAAAAAGCACTGAATATACCCCATCCAAACTCTAAGACAGGACATAATAGGATTAACCCACCAATACCAAAAGGGCACACTCAGACTCAGGAAATGACACAGGAAATACAAAGCCTCAAACAGGAACAGGAAACAACCTCAAGAGCCCCAGAAGGTATAAAAGCCTACCACTCTGCTCCATGCGGTCACTTTTTTCCAGAGCCATCTTTCTGTCTGGCTCTCCTCTTCAATAAACTACAACTTTCTTTCTAAAGCAGCCTCCATGTTGTTTATTCTCAACTTGGACTGGGCCCTGATGAAGATTTTTCTTTCAACACACTCAAACAAAGATACTTTAAAGTTTCGTTAGATTGTCCCATTTATGCATTTTTACTGCTGTAGAAGCCCCCTGCCTCCCACTGATTTGGAACAGACAACTCATTTGACAGGGATTCTCTCTTCGCTAGTACTAAATGCAATGAGCTGGTTACTACTTTACATTAGCTATTTGTTTAGCAACAGCAAAGGGTCCCATTTATAACAAAATTATGCTGAGTCCAGCTCTTGCACTTTTTGTGAAAGCCTGGCCAATTTAAAGAAAAATCAGCATGCATAAGGCTCTGGGAATGATGGACCAAGTAGAACTGTTTGGGCATCCATTCTTAATTTGCATGGCTTCGTAGGTGAATCCCATGGCTTTCCAAAGCATGATTGTTAAGAGATTAAACCTCACCACTGAGGAATTCCTTTCTTGCTCATTGAAGGCTTCCTTCCTCCAGTGCAGTCCTCCTTTTTCATAATATGTCAATTTGCTTTATACAGAATATCACTGTGGAAATTAAAAGGAACAGCAATGGGGTTTGCTAGCGGTTGTGTCAATACCTCTGGGTGAGGCCTTTAGAAGCTGTTACAGGGATAGGACCTCCGGTTCCCCAGATATCAGTGAACCAGCAGTTCCAGGAAAGGATAACGGGCCACATATTTCTTACCCCTCCACTCTTGGCTGCGGTGATTCAGGACGCTGCCTAGAACCAAGCATTGGAAGGGGGCGGCACTAAGCATCTGTTGAAAGGATATTAAAGCTACCTAGTTACGCAGATGGAGGTTAGAATATTTGAAAGCCGAGGTTGGCTCAGCTAGAATTAATTCATCTTCCTTACACCTACAGCACATTCCATTTCTCTTGGCGTGATGCTCTTCTCCTTACATAAGCACCCACAGACATTTGACAAACTTAAATAATTTTTAATTAAAGTGGGGGTGGGGGGGTGGAGAAAGAAAGAAAAATCATTTCCAGAGCTTCAGGACTTAACTGTTCAAGGCCAGAGGGTGCTATATTTTACTACCCAAAATAGTCTTTCAATTTTCTCCTTCAGAGGCAGAGCATGCCTCATGAAACTAGTCAGCATTCTCTCCTTGTCTCGTGAATAAAGTGTTCTGTTAGGTGTCTGGGTTTTTCCTCCCCCCCCATATAGGGCAGTGTTTGTCAACCCCTTTTCTTTTAAAGGTCACATCCCCTCCAAAGTAATCTGTCAAGGGGCTCAAACAATCAAAGTGTAAGGAAAACTCCGGGGGCCCAAAGTGGGCTGTTGCAATGGGAGGGCAAAGCCCAAATCAACATTAAACGGGGCCAATTACAGGTAATCTCTGACTTACAACAGCTCATTTAGTGACCGTTTGAAGTTACGATGGTACTGGAAAAAGTGACTTATGACCATTTTTCACACTTACGACCGTTGAAGCATCCCCATGCTGATCAAAATTTAGTTGCTTGGCAACTGAGTCATGTTTATGACAGTTGCGGTGTCCCGGGGTTTGTGTGATCCCCTTTTGCAACCTTCTGACAAGCAAAGTCAATGGGGGAAGCCAGATTCACTTAACAACCGTGTCACTAACTTAATCACTGGGGGGGATTCACTTAACAACTGTGGCAAGAATTGGGCAAAAGTCACTTAACAAACGTTTCACTTAGCAATGGAAATTTTGAGCTCAATTGTCATCGTAAGTCGAGGACTACTTGTATCCTTTTTCTTTTCTGACTCTTAATTTTTTTCTTTGCCAGACATCTCAATTTCTTATTCTGCTCTTTCTGACACAAGAACCCTCCCTCTCTCCACAATAACCTTTGCCCCTGCTTTCTTCCTATCCAGAAAATTGCTAGGGATGCATTTTGGTCAAAGCTGATTCCTTGCTTTTGAAATCAGTCCGAAGGCCGTAGATTGCCCATCTTCAATTTGGGGCTTGCCTTGCTTATTGAAAATGGGAAATCTACCCTTTGCCACAGCATGCACAATCTTGAGACAGTCAAAAATACGGAGCAACTGAGTGACAGAAGAAATAACAAGCCGACACTGCCAGGGTATGATGGTGTTTCTCAGCTTAGCCCCATCATTTTTGCTTTCAGTTTGCTTCCAATCAATACAGACACATTGTTGTAAGCATGAGAGCATAAGCAGTTTGTGAAACCATCAGGAAAACCCGGGTTAATAATTGTCAGCTGCCATTTGCCATAAACCTGGAATGATTTTGGTTTCAGACTTTTTTCTTTCTTCTCGTTTTTCAGCCTGTAAGCATAGATACTAAGCAATATAGATTTTTTTTAAAAAAAAACAAAACACAAATCATGTGTATGCAGAAACATGTTCACTGTATGCATGGTGAAATTGTTCCTGTCTGACACAAGAGGATAACTACCATTAAATATTAAATAGACAGGTACAAGTAACAGCCTTTGTCATCCCTTTTAAAGGAAATGTACAATATGAATGTAAAATTAAAAAGGTTCTTCCCTTGGGCTGAACATTACAGTGACTCATACCCAGTGTGAATTCATCCTTCCGGTCTTCTTTGGATGCTGAGACTTACACTGGAAGCGTAGTTGGATGTGCTTTCAAACTTCAGTTAAGGTAACATTAATGTCTTTGCCACAATCTACCTAGTTCCAGTGTAGATTGCTGCCACATATGGCCCCACATTTTGGCCTACCATATTGGGGAAGGGGGTTGGAGAAAAATCCCATATTTTGGTCTTGGAGAAAAAGATCTCTAATACCAAGGACTACATTCTTGGAGTAGGAAAATATTACATTGAAAATAGGTGTTAAGAACTGGGCACGCAAAAAGGTTTCAAACTCAAAAATGTGGTCTGAGCTTGAAATATGTCTTTCAAATCCAAAACTGATTGTTCTAATCATTCCTGAAGCTCAAAACACTTCAGGAATGTTTGAAACTACCTGTTTAAACACTCAAACTAACTGTATGGAATCCTGCGACAGTATCAAATTCCAAATAGTTTCATTACAATCCTAGTGAGTTGTAGATTTTCCAACTTCTATCAGAACCAGCTAACAGGAGCTAGATCAGAAGCAGTGACTAGAGACCTAACAGTATATGAAGATCACCATTTCCCTAGCTCTGAATATACAACAAAGACAGGATCTAATTTTTCTGCAACACAATACTGCAACACAGCACTAGATTACCTGAACTCTGCAGAATCTCTCTTCAACCTCTTCCCAGTTCAATTTCATGTCCTATATTCCATAAGGTCTCCATCTTCATCATCCATCAAAATGACAGCATATGCATGAAGGTTTATGTATGTGTAGATTAAACTCATAAGGTCAGTTTAGCCCATGCACATAAGATTTTATACATGCTGACCATAGTTCTGATGTGCTGTCTTTGTACAGAAGATCTGGGACAATGAAAGTGGAAATAGCAATAGAGGAGACAAATACAGGCATATTTGTAACTTCCTCCATGCCAGATTCGATCAATATCTTCTCAACATGCCTTAACACTACAAAACAGTTTAGAAAACAAGTACATCAAGAACACAGAAACAATAGTAAGATTCAAAAACTGAGGTTTTGTGGGGTGTAGAAATTGTATGTTTTGACCCTACTACCATAACAGCAAAAATAAAAGCATGTTAAAAAGATTCAAAAGATTTTTTGGTAGGTGATGAACAGAGTTGTATTAGAGTTACAACTGGGGTTATTGTGGCTAACATCCACCTAATGTATTGATTAAACAATTAGAATTCATAGAAAATAGTTTTTATTTTGCCAGAGTATAACTTCTGATGTAGTGCAGTCAGTATAGTAGTAGTTTGGAGGAAACTGTAATTTGTAAAATGAGTTTGAAATTGAATATTATGCTGGCACCACTGTCTCTCTTTCCCTCTGTGTTTGTATATACATACATACATATATACTTCTATACTATGGCAAAATAAATTGCAGTTAGCATGAAATAAATAGATCATTATTGTTTATCATAATTAAAATATTAACATGACAGCTATGTATTTTTGTTGGATTTACTGTAGATAATTTCTGGCCTGCAGAGGGAGCCATTGTATTTAGGCAGAAATCCTCCAAATAGATTCCCCCCCCCCCTTAAAAAGTATCAGTCTTGTAAATGAGCAAAAAATTGCCTGTATTATGCCTGAGAACTCATTCACAAGTACAAACATCTGAAACAGAAATTCCACAGCTATCTGAAATGCCCTTTTGTCTCATCTACATTGGAACATATATTACTTGTGACCATAGTGAATGCAAAGTGGAATAACAACGAAATGATATTAAAAATTATTTTCAGTAATTAATCTCTAGTATAGTAACAATAGCTTCAGCTTCAGCTTGGGCACTTTTCATTGTTACTATGCAAAACAGAGCATTAATATTAGGACTATCCTCAGAGATAAAATAGGCCTCACATGTATAAAATTCCTAGAAGAAATTCTTACTCACAAGGCAAAACTAAGAAAGTTTTCTATCTAAAATCTTGGAGAACCATTGCCAGCGCATGCATCTTTCCATATTTCTGAGTGACAGTGTTCTTCATCAATCCTTGAGCGAGCAGAAACAATACCAGCATAAAAGTTGGTGTTTATATTACACATCTCATTTTTGCATCTATTCCTGCAATACCCAATAAGGCTGGACTGAGTCTCTGCATCTTGAGAGACTGGGAGAATTAAAGGAAAACCATAGCATTCACATATCTAAAGACAAGATAAATTGGTTTTACCCATGGAATGGGGACTAAATGAAGGCAACGAGGACATGACAGAAAAAAAAATGTGGCTGGCCCTTAAAAGAACCTCAGGCTCTTGGCTGTGCTAAAAACTCCCAAAGTTTTCGTCTGCTTTTCCTTTCTGTGTTTAGCCAGGGTAGGGCGAGGATTTCCCCTTCAATCCTCTCTTGGGCCCCAGAAGGCTGGTGTGGAAGGAGAAACAGTTTTATAACAAAAAATATGGTGGCAGAATCAAAGGGGAATGTTTTTCCACTTTCTAGTCCAGACATGTCAAACACAAGGCCCGGGGGCCGGATCTGGCCCGCGAAGTGGTTTCATGTGGCCCGTGAAGCCATCCTGGAAACAGTGAGGGAACGGCCCCCACTCCCTTGGTCCTGGCCCAGAGACCCTCAGATCTGTCCCACTCCTGCGCAGGCCCCCATAGGCACCCTTGATGCGAATGATGTAGAGCTGGCCATGCCCACCCAGTAGGCCATACGCACTCTGGCCACGCCCACCCACTAGGCCACGCCCACCCGGCCCCTTGAGGGCAGCCACAATGCTGATGCGGCCCTCAATTAAATTGAGTTTGACACCCCTGTTCTAGTCACTCCAAGGTGTGGGTGACCTCAGGACTGAAGTATATCAGAGGAGTGACCGGTTGGACCCTGAAGGCATCTTTCCAGACATGTTTCTGCAGTTGGGGACCCGATGCAACCAATATCAACAATACTGAGCAATATGTAAGTACCTTCCAAATGTTTACCCTAAAAATCCCAACCACTCATCAGCTATTATACTATAAAACTGAATCAGTTAAAAGACAAGAAGCAACAGGGAAACTAATCAAGGAGAGAAGCAACCTAGAATTAAGGAGAAACTTCCTGACAGTGAGAACAATTAACAAGTGGAACAAATTGCCTTCAGAAGTTGTGGGTGCTTCATCACTGGAGGTTTTTAAGAAAAGATTGGACAGCCACCTGTCTGAAATGGTATAGGGTCTCCTGCTTGAGCAGGGAATTGGACTAGAAGACCTCCAAGGTCCCTTCCGGCTCCATTCTGATCGAAAAGTTCCTTGATTTTTTTTTCCCTTCCCAAACTTTCTTTTTTGAACGTCCGATTTTATTTTATTTTTGCTGAGGTACAAGCTATAATGCAACTGTGTATATATGTTGCAAAAGCATCTCAAGCATCATTAGGTTTGTAGAATGGCTATTCATATAAGAGATTCTTCCAACTCTGTCTGTATCTGTTTTATTTTAAAAAATGGATCCTCTAATGATTATATGCTTTGAACATAAATGAGTGCTAGTAACCGCAACCCATCTTTTCAGTTAAATTGGAGCGCAAGGCAGGTCCTATTAACCATCTATCTCTAAAACAGAATATACTATATGCAGAATAAAATGTAGAATGCTACATTTTATTAGTTTTTCTGGGCTGGGTTCACATGAAATGCTACTTATATCAGTTCATGCCTCTTATTCTATAAGCAGAGTGGTAGGTTTATTCAGCAATTTTTGGTAACGGGTTTCAAAAGCCTTCTGAAAATTCAAATAGAATTATCTACAGAATCATGTATATTCCATACAGTGGTAGTCCCCATTATTCACAGTGAAATTATCGCTACAATTTTATATATCCTTTGACCATTAAACAGGAACTGTATAAAGATATATTAGGATCAATGAGAAGTATCAAATAAGCTATTGGTCTCTCAAATAAAAAGACTACAACAAAATAGTAGTGTATCTACAGTCAAAGATGCTCAGGGTAAAATCCAGAATGATTCTGATTTCATAAATGAACATTTTTTTCATACTTGTCCTTCACTGTGTAATG
Organism: Vipera berus; assembly: GCF_964194415.1. Taxonomy (NCBI): domain Eukaryota; kingdom Metazoa; phylum Chordata; class Lepidosauria; order Squamata; family Viperidae; genus Vipera; species Vipera berus. The sequence goes on along the minus strand of NC_138202.1, from coordinate 150,231,549 downwards.
CTGTCAAACGTAACCAAGGAAGAAATTAATTTTATGTAATAGTTTTTAACTATTATGCATAATTAGCTGTATATCTATCTATCCAAGAAATTATAAATACCATATAATACTGCATTATAAATACTGCATTATACTGAAATTATAAATACCATATAATACTGCATTCTAACCACTGTGCCACCACAGCGGTTAGCATGCAGTATTGCAGGCTGATTCTGTATTCCCTCTGCCAGCAGTTTGATCCTGACCGGCTCAAGGTTGGCTCAGCCTTCCATCCTTCTGAGGTTGGTAAAATGGGGACCCAGATTGTTGGGGACAATATGCTGACTCCGTAAACTGCTTACAGAGGGCTGAAGCGGTATATAAGTCTAAGTGCTACTGCTGTTATATCTATGAGGGCAGGAAAAGCTCCTGTTTCTGATGGTTATTTCACTAGGTTTTTCCTCCAAGAACTGTTGGAATTTTATAATGACTCTTTTTTTAATGAAGCTTTTCATATCTCAATTTAGTGTGGCTGATATCACTTATTCTGAAAGGTGGTAAAGATCCTGCTAACTTTGCAAATAATTGTCCAATTTCCTTATTAAATAATCAATGACAAAATATTGACAGTGACCCCGGCATATGGACTACAGATGATACTTTAAATATCCATCTTTCAGATCCTTTTATAAAAGGTTGAAAGTGTATGGTAACTAGATTATTAATTAATATTCTCTCTTTATACACATTCACAATCAAAATCAGCAGAGATGTTTTTTTTCCTGGATTAGAAAAGGCCTCTGATACGGAGCAGTGGAAATTCTTTTTAAAAATGGCCAGCTTTGGATTTCCTTTGTTTGTTTGTTTGTTGTAATTGGATTAATAGAAGTCACCCTTCTGCTAAGATTATTACAAATGGAGTTCTTTTTGCATCCATCAAGATGTTTCATAGAGCTCTTCTAGGATGCCAGAGGACATGCTCTTATTTTTCATGTAATGCTGCAGACAAGCAGAAAGTACAATAGTGGCTGGAACTGGTCATAAATTCTTTTTTATAAGTTAAAAATATCTTATTAAAAATCATGTGTGCCATATGCCGAAACTGTTGATATTGTACAATAGTCGGGTGTATTATTGGGCTATTGAATCAATGTGTAAATCACATGTGCTTCATATAGGCTCTCATTTTTTGCATCTAAATCATTATAGCCTCTATGTAAAAATTAGAATTTTGCTCATTTGATTTCCTTTAAATATTTGGGAATAATTATTCCTTTTTTGAAAAAGAACCCTTATGTTAAGAATTATAGACGTAAAGAATAAAAGTCAATACAAACTACAAAAACATGCAAACAAAAAAGCACAAAAAGAAAGGGGTATGTGAAAAAAAGGAAAATAAAACTAAAAAAGAGAAAGAAAAAAGAGAAGTAACTGCTCCCTTCATCCCAGCAGGTAAAACCAATTTTAATAACTTATAACTGTCTCTAAATAAAACATAGTTGCTCTTTTCCTCATAGCACATCTCTTAAGTAAGAAAAACAAAATCAAAATGTTATAATATTCAACCTTTACCGGCATTATCCATCTTACATCTTTTGATTTCCCAATTTGATCCAGATATATTTGCATCAGGTAAAAATCTTCAATTAGTATCAATGTTGAAATGTGCTTGGATTATTTTAATTCTACAGTATGTCTTTATAAACAAATACATATTGTGACTAAGGTAGATATTAATTATTTTTAAGGACTTTACAGCAAACACCTGAAATATCCCATGTTAACTAATAGTTATAAGGGACACGGTGGCTCAGTGGGTTAGGACGCTGAGCTTGTCGATCAGAAGGTCGGCAGTTTGGCGGGTCGAATCCCGAGTGCCGCGTAGCAGAGTGAGCGCCTGTTACTCGTCCCAGCTTCTGCCAACCTAGCAGTTCGAAAGCACGTAAAAATGCAAGTAGAAAAATAGGGACCACTACGGTGGGAAGGTAACAGCGTTCCGTGCGCCTTTGGTGTCTAGTCATGCTGGCCACATGACCACGGAGACATCCTCGGACAAGCGCTGGCTCTTCGGCTTTGAAACGGAGATGAGCACCGGCCCCTAGAGTCGGAAACGACTAGCACGCATGTGCGGGGGAAACTTTACCTTTACCTTAACTAATAGTTAAGGAGTTTAAAGAATATAATGTATGAGAGGTCAACCCTGATGATGATACCTAGTTTGACTAATGAAACTGCAAGAAAACAACCAAGCTTAGTGAGCCCCAAGGACCCCTCATTTCAACCCTGAAATATAAATATTGTCCTTTATAGGTAATATAATGTATGCTTATTTCAAGATTAAATTAATTTAACCTTCAGCCCCCTACCCCCAAATCCTTCGTGCCTATTGGGCATCTGAGAGAATTTTTAGAGAGAGAACCACTGTGCTGGAAATAGAAATTCAATGAGAGAACAGTTACTCATATGATATGGGCTTGTCCCACTTTTCTTCATTTGGTGTTTTAAAGATCAATATGTTGTACCAATACAAATGATGTATAAAATATATATTGAATACTTGGGATCTATCACTTCGTAAACAGTACTTCATAAAGATGAATTTATTGAGCGTGGGGAACAGCAAAAATATATAACTTTTCAGTGTTGAAAAAGTAGTGCAATTCTAGATTATTAGATCAATAATATAAGTTCATCTTCTGCTAATGAACTGGCTCTCGACTAATATGATAAACGTTATATGTATGATTGTTCCACATAATCAAGGTTTAATGAAGTGTTTAAAAATCACATTGAATAACTTTTTTTATATGCAACATAGGTAGTCCTCAACTTACAAGAGTTCATTTAGTGACCGTTCAAAGTTACAATGGCACTGGAAAAAAGTGATCTATGACCATTTTTCACACTTACAACCTTTGCAGCATCCCCATGATCGTGTGATCAAAATTCAGATGCTTGGCAACTGGTCCATATTTATGACCTTTGCTGTGTCCCAAGGTCATGTGATCCCCTTTTGCAACCTTTGGACAAGCAAAGCCAATGGGGAAGCCAGATTCACTTAACACCCGTGTTACTAACTTATCAACTGGCAGTGATTCACTTAACAACAGTGGCAAGAAATGTTGTAAAATAGGACAAAACTCATTTAACTAATGTCTCACTTAACAACAAAAATTTTGGGCTCAATTGTGGTCATAAGTCAAGGACTACCTATATAGCCACTTTTTCTTTGGTTTATGTTTTTCTCTCTGTGTGTGATAATAACAATTCTTGGGGGGGGGAAACCCAATATCTGTGAAGGAAACCTTTTCAAATTTGATCACGTGTGCATCTATTATACATATGAATAAATATATGGATATTATACTTGGATGACACATGACTATGAATGTGGTTATATGTAACTGGAGGAAAAATAACTAAATGTGAGAGAATGGAATGGCGCCATCTAAGTCTAAATTACTACAAAAAGCAGGTTGCTGACAACCATCAGGTATGAGGGGAGGCACACATAAATAGCTTCTTCGCAGTTTCCTTCCTGATTTATTATTTTTAGCTTCACACATAGATGAGAAATGGCCTTGACTCAGGTTAAACAAGTGCAGCAAGATTTACTGTTCTCAGCTGAATGCCAGTCTGGTTTGAAATAAATACACTTTAACAAAAAAAGCCTGTTCCACTTTAGCACTCTTCAGAAACACTCTTTAGTATTCAGAAGAGGTATCCTCAACTTACTCCAGACCCAGGGAAGAGATCCAGCATTCTGTCTGGTCAGATAGTAACAAATTTGTCTGAACAATGCCAAACTGTGGGCAGAAGAGGCTTTTGTGATCTAGTTCTTGGACAACTGCCCCACCCTGCTCCTCGCTCTTGATTCAACTTCAGTCAAGCTGGAACTATGGAAAAAGTATGAAACTATGTTTTCTTTAGTATTTTTTTTCTACCAATCCCCTTAAATTTGTTTGAAATGCCTCCAGATTTTTCCTTGGTATTTTGTTACAGATTTTCAATTCAATGAAAGTATAAAGACTTAAAAGAAACAAAGAGATAAAGGGGAAGGGAGGAGAGGAGAGGAAAGGGAAAAACAGAATTGAGAATTCCCTTTCCAGAGCTGCCCCATGGATCTAAGGCTGAGCGCGGTCTGGCTTTGATGGACGCAACCGGGTTGTAGATCAGCGCCGCCCCCCCTCCCACCAGTACCTCCATGGGCCACTCGCTGACCTAGCCTCGCGGCCACGAGGCTTCCCTTTCACCAGGACTAGCCCCACTCACGTGGGATAACGACGGCTGGGGGCAGCATGGACACCAGCAGTGCTGGCAATCTCTCCCCCTCCCATCACCCCTTCCTGAGCGTGGAGGAAGGAAAGAGATGAGAAGGAAGGGAGGGAGGGAGGGAGAGAGGGAGGAAGGAATGGAGGGAGAGAGGGGTGGTGGGAGGGAGGGAAGGAGGGGGAAAAGGAGGGAGGGAGGGAGGGAGGGAGGGAGGGAGGGAGGAAGGAAGGAAGGAAGGAAGGAAGGAAGGAAGGAAGGAAGGAAGGAAGGAAGGAAGGAAGGAAGGAAGGAGAGGCAACTTGGTTGGAGATGCCCCAGTTTACACAGTTCTGCTTCAATCCTGGATCCATTGAGACTTGGGCTCAAAGGAGAAAGCAATTTTGTCTTCTCTTTTGTCACAGAGATGACTTTACAGTATTTGCAATCCAAGTTAACATTGCTATTCTTGAATTGTGAACTCTTAGGAAAGTATCCCCTCCTTGTGTGTTGCAAACAGCCATTTCCAGTGGAGAAACAGGACAAAGCAGAGTGGGGGAAAATATTTTCCTTTGCTATATTTCCAGTCTGAATTAGGCCATGGCAGAATCCCTACAGGAGAGCTCTTTTAAGGATTATGTATTAATAGAAAAGCAACTAACTTACCTCTGTTCCCAAATGCTAAAGCTGTTGCACATAAAAAACAGAGGAGCTCTGATCAACTATCACGGCCACCATTTTGACAGTTTTGCCTCCACTAACAGCAAGCACGGGATAAACTGAGCCTGGTTTGTTCTCAGTCTTTTAAGTGGCCGCAGACTACTAGCAAAAGTGGCATTTGATCACAGGGTAAGGAGGCATCGAGAAATGTTTCCCCTTTTCCATTTGAGCATCCAAGAAGGGACAGGAAAGGAGAAAGGGGAAAAGGAAAGATAAACAAAAAGAAGAAAAGAGGAAAAGGAGGACAGGAGAATGAAGAGGGAAAGGAGAATAAAGAAAAGGGGGGAAGGAAGGAAGGAAGGAAGGAAGGAAGGAAGGAAGGAAGGAAGGAAGGAAGGAAGGAAGGAAGATTATGAGAGGGAGGGAGGGTCTGAGGGAAGCCCTGCCTTAGCACTTGGCCACAAGCAGCCCTGCTGCCTTTTCGCCATCCCTTGTCCCCTCCTCCTGACTTCTCCTGGTGGTCTCCCATCCTATTGCTGAGGATGCTTTGGTTATAAAGCCAGGTCTCCTCATAGGGAGAGGGAGTGGGCCTCCCTCTGACCCACACATTTTGCCCTCCTGCACACACCATGAGCAACTTGGCCAAGGAGAGTGAGCCAATCAGCAGCAGCCTTGAGGAGGAGGTAAGCGCAGCCGGGTGCCCCCTTGGGAAAGACTGGACTGGGCGCTTGCCATCCACTGCCCAGGGTTTCGGGCAGCCTGCATCACTGGGGGTTCTCTGCATGGTCTGAGAGGGACAGCAAGGCTCCTCTGATGGACAAGGGTATAGTGCTTGCCCTGGTCTCGCCTTCCTCAGCTGGAGACAATGGATTCCCCCAACCAGCCCCGCCCGGGCCACCACAGGCGCCCCCCCAACGTGAGCGACGTTGAGCTGGCCACGCTCCCAGGCCACGCCCCCCCAGGTCAACCACAACCCTAACGCAGCCCTCGATGAAATTGAGTTTGACACCCCTGATCTCTGCCATTCTGGGGGGAAAAATAGAATAACTAAAGCCTTTTTAAAAATGAGATTATTAAGCCAACGATAATGATGAGAACGTTGACAACATGGTCATGAAATTAAATCTATCAGTTTTGGTCTGAATTTGTTTGGGGGAGTTGACAATTAGCCAAGAAAGCTGTTGCTGCCGGTATTCAGCTTCCTGATGAACTTACCTTACATATCCTACCTTCTGATTCACCTTACTCCTGTTTTATACTTATCCCATTGAAAAAGTTGAAAAGAATTCCTCGATCATATAGATTCTTCCATCCAAACACAGTAAAACAAGCCCAGGCAATGTAACCTTTTTCTGCTATGTCCCCCATCTCATCCCCAGCTCATGAGGGAGATAGGTTGAAGTCCTCCTTAGCGGTACCACTGCACAAAGTGGTGAGTTCCTGTTATGCACCCCAGCTCCTGCCAACCTAGCAATTGGAAAGCGAGAAGATAAATAGGTACCATTTCAGTGGGAAGGTAATAGTGTATAGTTGTATAGCTATGCTGGCCACATGACCATAGAAATGTCTTCAAACAATGCTGGCTCCCTCCGCTAAGAAACAGAGATGAGCAGTGCCCCCTAGAGGTGGAGACAACTGGACAGGGGAAACCTTTACACACACACACACACACACACACACACACACACACACACACACACACACAAACACAAACACATTATAGTCTTCTTTATAACACTTACAAGTACAATTACAAATGGACCTGTCTTTTTGATGTTACGATGTGACTCTCTTCTTTTTACAATCTATTCTAGCTAATAATCAAAACCATAATAAAGCTAACAGAGTAGATACACTAATTAATTCATTTTCACATTTTGTTTCATTTTGAAAATATCACCTGAGGGGTGTGTGTGTTCCACCTTTTTATCAGTCTATCTAGACATGTTGAACTATGGCGACAAACTTACTCTTTTATTTATTTTTAGTATTTATTCTGCGTCCATATTGTTTGTATGACATAAAATATCTTATGGAACTTAAATTGACTTTCATTTTCAGGGAAGTAAATTTAGTTCATGCTTTAAACTTTAATTATATTCTTTTTTTTAATAAACTGGTGTCAAGAGAAAGGGTGACATTAACCACTATAGGCCCAGACAGAATTGTATGTTTCATTAGCATTTAATACATGATTTATTATCTGGGCTTAAGTGCAAAATTAGAAAATAATTTTGCAATAAGTATTTTTTTAAAAAGAATCTGAATACAGTTGCATTAAATTTAAGAAATGAGCTTAAAATATGTTGACTAATAAGGCACAAAGGGTCTTCTTATTATCTCAGATTGTATGCACTCACAGTATGAAGGAGCTATATAGATCCAAGCAGTATGATAAAAAAAATCTTGATAATATCCCATCTTAAATTTTTATCTGTTTGCAAGGATTAGGTCATTCAGCTAATTCACGGAAGTAGGAATCTTAGTTGTTTAGCTATTCTGTTCTTAAGGCTGCATCCTGAGGGAAATCTTCAGCACCATATCCATTAGTAAACATAGTGAAAAGTATAGAGGACTGCTTCTTTCTGGCACAAGGAAAAGAATTAAGAAGGGGTTTAAGGAGCTTTGCCTTAATGAAAAGTATCCTCCCCCTTAAGAAGTGTGCTCGTTTGCAGAAAGCAACGAGTTTGCGGCACCTTGTGCTGCTGTGAACACACTACGACAATGAGCCTTTCCTTTCATCCCAGTCTCATTCAGCATCACTTCCTGTATGTAGGCTTCATCAGCTTCATCATGACTTTGCTCTGCAGCATTTCTTTAAGAAAACCTGTGCCTTGTCCTGGGCAAGGATCCTGAAATTTGTCACAACAAGAGATCAGCCCCTCATACCACTTCAACATACAGAGTCAAATAAGACAAAACAAAATAACAGAAAGAGAAGGATTTCAGCAGAGGAAAATTATAAAAGAAGGAGTCAAAACAGCCTCCCAAGGCAAGAAGACGGCAGTTTCTCTTGAAACATGGTGCCAATTCAAATACCCCGAGAAAGGAGGACTGTGATGGAAGATAGCCTTTAATTTTTTTAAAAAAACCAAAAACTTAAAACTAAATGCACCTCCAATTCAAAGTCTTATTTCAATAAAAAGGGGTTGAAATGTTCACTCACCAAACTTACACAGACTACAGTTGAGGTTTGTGTCATTTTCACCCTCATACTGTCCAGCTATGCCCAAAAAAACATTAAAGATCCTCATTTCACTTGCTGCTAATATTCAGTTACATCAAGGTGCAAAGTACGTGATACTCATCCTTCCTATTGTGTATTAGAAATGTGTGCTCTTTGATCATTCCAAATTAAAGGAATTTTTTTTTGTCTAGACATTTTCAAAAGCTAAAAAAGAGGAAAGGAAAGGAAAGGAAAGGAAAGGAAAGGAAAGGAAAGGAAAGGAAAGGAAAGGAAAGGAAAGGAAAGGAAAGGAAAGGAAAGGAAAGGAAAGGAAAGGAAAGGAAAGGAAAAAAAGGGGGGAAAGCCATGGATGTCTAGGCAAAATACTACAGCACATTCCCTCCTTCATACTCATCCTATTAGTAACCAAGTAGCATGCTTTTTTCCTGACAAGCAGAATTTTCTACTCCTTTTCTCCCCACTCCTCTCTCACATACAAACAATGAGTTGGAAAGCTCAGAAATCCCCGTGAGCAACCCAGATTTGATCTTGAAACTATGGGGTTTTTTTTCTTTCATTGATACTGTATATATAACTTTCTAATTTGTTTTCTTCCCACCATCAGTATTTGAGGGTTCTGCTTTGTTTTTACTTGGGTTATATAATTAATTAATTATTATTTTTCCCCACGTTGACTGCCATCTAGGGCAGAGGTCCCCAACCTTTTGGGCACCAGGGACTGGTTCCGTGGAGAAAGGTTTTTCCACAGACCGGAGGATGCGTGGTTCTGTGTGCTGCCTGCATCCCACAGATGTGACTTTGCTTGTTTGCATGGACCGGTATCTGGCATGCCCCAGCCTGTTACTGGTCCATGGATCCACTGATCTAGGGGTCATGTGGACTTTTGCAACACAGGTATACCTGTGTTTCCCCGAAAATAAGATCAGGTCTTTCTTTTCTTTTCTTTCTTTCTTTCTTTCTTTCTTTCTTTCTTTCTTTCTTTCTTTCTTTCTTTCTTTCTTTCTTTCTTTCTTTCTTTCTTTCTTTCTTTCTTCCTTCCTTCCTTCCTTCCTTCCTTCCTTCCTTCCTTCCTTATTTATTTCCTCCAAAAGAGGCACCAGGTCTTATTTTCAGGGGGTGTCTTACTCACCTCCGGCACTGACAGCCCTGCCCAGCAGGTCCAATTCTTTTGGGGCCGAAGGAGCAGCTTCATTCTGCAGCTGCATTCTGGCCTGCATTTTGCAATCAGGCAAATGGATTCAGTCCATAGCTTGGTTCTTGGCTGCAGAGGTCTTGCAGAAAGTCCTGTGACTGAGAAATGCAGGGCTGGCTGCAGAAGGCGCCGCAGAAGAAGCAGGGCGGTGAGGAGAGGCCTGGCTGCAAGGTAAGTGGGTATAGGGCGTGTGGGGCAGCTTCACCCACCCCATCCCTGCCCTAGCTTGATTTTTAGGGGTGTGCCTTGCCCCAAAACTAGGGCTTATTTTGGGGGTAGGGCTTATATTAGGCCCACCCCCAAAACTCAAGCTAGGGCTTATTTTCATGGTAGGCCTTACTTTCAGGGAAACACAGTAGTAGCCTGGCCTTCAAGTTGCATCACATGAGACCCTAGAGAATATAGAGACAAAGGCCTTGAAGCACAGGAGGAAGGGCCACTACCAAAGCAATGGTCATATAAAAGGGATCTGAGTCTAGGTCAAGAAAGTAATTTGAGAAACTGAGAGAAGCCCTTCCCTGGTTCACAAGAAGATAAAGTGAAGAACTAGCAAGATATTGTTCCAATTAAAATTTCTCAGTCTGGTCTATCTTTTAGTGCTGACAGAAGTGTAGACAGAAACACAGCAGACAAAAAAAAGTTAAGCATGCCAAACTGTTTGTAAGTCAAGGTCTACCTCTAGTCTTCTGGGTTGAATTTTCTCATTAGGAATTATCCTTATTGACCTGCAAATGTAGTAAGGTAAATGAAGAGAAGAAGCTGCACCTGGTGAATGGCTGCTTTTACTATCATGCAAGATATTGCCTTTCTTCACATCAGCATCTTCCATAAACATATTGTGTTCAACATCTTGAGCACATGTGCGTTAGTGATGATTCCTGCTTTTCTAATATATGCAATATATACAATTCTATATACAATTCAATATACAATTCACTTCATTTATTAAAAGCTGAATGTGAAGAAATGTGTGACCAAAAAAACAGGCCCTTTTTTATAACCCAAATCTTTTTTCACCAGAGGAATTCCCTGCCATCAGATGCAGATGCAGCTGCCAGTACAGGGAGCTTTAAAAGATGGAGTGGGCCTGTTAAGCGAGAAGCAATAGGTCAGGGGTCTTCAAACTTGGCCCTTTTATGACTTGTGAACTTCAACTCCCAGAATTCCTCAGCCAGGCACACTGGCTGAGGAATTCTGGGAGTTGAAGTCCACAAGTCATGAAAGGCCCAGGTTTGAAGACCCCTGCAATAGACTGTCAGAGGCTTCTAAGACCAAAAGTTATTTGCTATCTCCAGAACTGTAAGTGGCAGCTTACTTTAGTTACATAGTCATATAAGCAATTCTAGAACATAAAAAATGATTTTTATATTGTGGTGGTGGGTAATGTGATATTTAGCTGCTCTCACAGACTGGAAATGCCTATCAATTGTATCTTCTAACAAAACATTCCTGCAACAGCTAAGCTCTCCAGAGAACTTTAGGATCTCTTTCAATCAGCACCCAAACTGGGCTAAGTATTAGAGGCTTTTAGGATTTAAGTAGCTGTGATGAATGGCTACGTTCATCAGCATTAATGAGGCATGTTGATCATGGGAGGATAGATTAAAAGGGCTAGAGCAACAAGGGCAGGATAACACAAGATGCTTGAGGCAGAAAGTCTCCTTTTCTCCACAAAGAAGAATTTTGTAGTTTGAAACAATCCAGAGTTTCCATTTGGACTCCAAAATGGGAAATTTAGGTTTTACAAATCATAGTTGGTCCAATCAAACCAGAAACAAACTGAATTCCAAGCTTGTATACCAACTAACTATAAACTTGAACAAGTTACAGATTTCCCTGTTCAGATACAACTGTTAAATAGGGAAGGAAGGGGATGGGATAATACTTCTATGGCTAGGTAAGTAGGTAGGTAGGTATGATTGATAGGTGTCAGGCAAAGTAACCACAACCAATTGTAGAGTCTCAGCAGTGATTTTATTACTATGTTACAAGAATCTTGCCAGACTGACTACATTCCCTTTGGAATGGCAAGATAAGGCTTCAAAGATTCTGGAGGAGATTTGGCCTGTGTTGTTTATTGCGGTGCAACGACACTAAACTCTGACCTCTTGACCCCTCCCTCTATTTCACCTGGAGATTCCACCACAAGGAGATTGCACCCCAATAGGATTTAACATTTGTTAGTTGGAAATGGTGCTATAAGATGCCCAAATTTCTGCAAGTTGTGTATACCTCAGAAATAATAGCTCCACAAAGAAAGCATTTTCTTAAGAATTCAGCACACATTCCTATAGTTTCCTGAAGTAACAAAGATAAATTCAGAAAGAAGAATCTTTCCAGCTGGTTTCTGTGCTGGGAGCATTCAAATTCCATTTTTATGTGGTCATTTGCATGAAGGTGAAACCACAGCTCTGTAAGAATGATCAAGATGGTGTAGCTGTGATTGGGAAGATGTGACTATCAATATTTTCAGAATTATTCACTATACAAACCGACATCTGGAAGGGATGACTGCTCTTAAGCAAAAGGACTTTACTGGGAACAGAAAGCAATTTTTCATGCATTTTTCCCACCAACTTCAAAAGTTACAGTAAGTTGGCTCCAGTGTGGCATTGGTATTATCAGTGCCCTTTCTGCGGCCCTACCACCATTATCTATCAAGTGATCACCAACAACCGAGTATACTTGCCTTCTGCAAACAGAATGAAGCTCTTGTTTTGGATGCTTGGCTGGAATCATTCAGAAATTTGGTTGGGGTAGAACCACATTCTTCCCCCTGCTGCTTTCCAGACACACTGAAACAACATCCATAATTCCTTTACCAGCGCATATTGCAGCAGTGGAAAACTTGGTATAGAATATGGCTTCGAGGGATCTAACTAAAACTAACTAACATATTGATCTAGTAAATTAGCATTTTATGGCCTTTGCCCTGTTTCTAATCCAGTTAATTGTTGGAGGTGTAAATCCGATGGCAGTGGCTCTCCAGTGCCTTGTGATCTATTGACTACAAGGAAGCAGTTGGGTATAGATACAGAGAAGGATTTATTCAGTGTCCTATGCTTGTCTTTGTCCAAGAGAATGCTACTTAAGGTCACTTCCTTCAGAGACACATGGTGCACAGAATGCCGTTGCCTCTCCTTCTTGTAGGATGTAGTTAGCTAGATGGTGGGTTTTGCCTATTCCTGTATGTAGTTCCTGTTAACAAATCTCCTGATGCAGTTATAAAACCTGCTTTGTTCCTCACTGCTCAGGTTAGATTCCTGCTCTCAGAATCACTTACCTCCCACCCAACCCCCACCTTTAGCAGTTGAAAGTACTAAGCTGCTTGCCCAGCGGTTTGGCTTCTACAACTGAGTGCTGGTGTTTGAAGGTGCATTCCTTCTGGGGAAGGCATAAGCAGAGGGCCTAAGCCAGGCTTACACCAATGGATTGTCTTATCACAACAAGCTTGTTGTGCATGGAGGCAATGAAATTCTTCTTGCAATTCCCCACTGCAATGTGCTTCAAAGCTTCAAAGCTCTTCCAGCGTTTCCAGTGGCTGACTGGAAGAATCCAAAGTTGCTTCTGGAACTGAGGAAAACACAGGATTTCTCATTATCTCCAAAGTCCGTATCTTATAGTGGACAGACTGGGAATCTTAGCACATTGGATTTTTCTTCCTTTTTTTTAGAACCCCCCCATGCCCTCTAAGTCAACTTAGCTAATTGGAGGAATGCAATGGCTTTGTTTTTGGAGCTGCACAGCTCATCGTCATCATCAGCCATTTAGTCATGTCTGACCCTTGGCCACTCTATGGATCAGCACTCTCCATGCCCCTCTGCCTCACAGTGTCTCCTTCAGATCCGCCCTAGTCATCCCTGTGTTATCCTTTATAATGTCTAGCCAGCAGGTACTAGGGTGGCCCCTTCTCCTTTCCCCACTGATCACTCCCAGCAATGATGGACTTTTTGAGTGCATCAGCTCTCGTGACATGACCAAAGTATGACAGGCTCTTAGCTTCGAGGGATATTTTTGGTGAAGTTCAGTCTAGGACTTCTTTATTTGTTATTTTGGCAGTCCATAGGATGCATAACTGTCACCTCCAGCATCACAGTTCAAAAGCTGCTTTTCCCTCATTTTGCATTCAGTTACTTTATGGACAATATCCTGGCAATACATTGCCAGAAGAGAGTTCTATGCAGGAGCAACTTGAAAGTAATGTGGTTTTTGGGCCAAAAGAGTTTCTTTTAATCTGGGAAGGCTTGGCCTACCTTATCCCAATTCAGCTCATTATTACAATGGGAGAGGGGGACTCTTTTCATTCTGACAAACACTTTGTTTGGATTTTACATGTTACTTTCTTGATGATGATACTGAGTTTTAATTGGTTCTATTTTTATTGCATCATTCACAAATGGGACAGGGAAATGTAAACTAAAACGTAACTACATAATGGAGTGTAGAGTGAAAAATATCAGAGAAGGCATAATACAGTACAAAGCAGGGGGATTTTGCCTGGCCTTGCTTGTTAGATCATGATCCATATGCACATCTCAGATTTGTGACAAGTAATGCCACCACTGTTGTTTTCCCATCTCTCTTTCCTTGCTCCCACTCCAGGAGATCCCTTCTCCTTTTGGAGACATTGTCCCTGATTGCAAAAGACTTGAACATTATTACCTGAAACTCGCCTCCATCAAAAATACATTTCCTATGAGGCAATCGGAGCAATACTAGAGAATGTAACTTAAGTATAGCCTCATAGACACAATATTTGTAGAAAAACATACTAGATTGCTTTTTCCATAAGCTTCTGGAGACAATTTTTATGCAGCTTCACACATCCCATGGAAATACACTGTTTCATGAGACGTTTAATCCTTAACTGTGTATTTAATGAGTTTCGTACAATGAACACTTAATATTATTATAGTTTTGTGTCAACACAAAGCACATTGGCATGTTTTCCCAAGATATAAAATCTTACCTCCCTCCTGTAGCACATCCTCCTGCAGGATAATTGACCACAATGTGAGTTACAGCCAGAATCCTAAAATCAACGTTGAGGGCAAATAATGAAAGGAAATGTCAAATATTGCACAATAGTGCTTTCATATAATAGAAAATGCTCATAAAGGGATCCAAGCCTACTGAATGACTAGGGATCCGCCTGCCGACTTCGGAGGTTTTTTTTCTTGGCCACAAGAGGAGAATGGAACGATGTTGGCCTAGTTACGCTGGCCATAATTCAGGAAAGCTCAGAAGACAGAGCAGAAGGACACCCAGTGGGAGTTTCCCATTTGTTTTCATTCAACAGCCTTCGATGCCAGACCACAGGCCACTTCCCAATGTAGCTCAGCTGAATGGCCAGCTTAGCAATTCAGCACCTGTAGGAGAAAGAAAAGAAGTGAACTGAAGCAGCCTTCCCCAAGCTGGCCCTCCCCAGATGAGTTGGAAGAGTATATCCCATCATTCCCAGCCAAAATGTCCCAATGCATGGGGGGAGGAGGAAAGCACAAATTAGGAGAGTCTAATTTAAAGAGGCATGGCTGTTGGCAATTGCTGCATTTAGGAAACAAGGCTCTGCGCCTTCGTGACAAACTTCTGCTATGACAGGAATAGTATGGTCAAAGCAACGAGGAAGAAAGGAGCCACCACTGAAATGTATGTAGTATTTTGTCCTTTAACAGAGGCCTTGGAAGCAACATAGCTTAAGGAGTGATCTGGTTGTCTGTCTGAATGGAAGGCTTATCTGTCGGTGATAGGAGCCAGGAGGATCAGTGACTGGTGTGAGTTTCCACCAATATGAAGTCCCAAAGGCAGTTTTTCAGGAGACTACTGGACTTTCTTGTTCTCTGGTTCCTGTGGTCTGCCATTTGCACTTCAGTTTGAGACACAGACAACCCAGACTCATCCCCAACAGCCTGCACCTGTCTTCAACAGTGAAGGGGCACAGGGCAGAAAAACATCCTGTATCCAAGAAGGCTGCACACACATTTGCACTATTCAGGTGACCCTGAGGACACAGGTAAACCTCCAAATGGCCCCAACAACTCTCTAAAAGAATGCAAATGACCAGCTGTCTGCAAGGAATATAAATCCTTCCATCCAGTCAGAGCTGAAGAAACTTCTTGGATGTTGAAACATCATCAAAGAAAAACAAGAAAGTCCAGTTGCCTCCTGAAAAAGCACCTTTGGGACAACCATGACCTGGATGACTGAGAATCTCCATAGACACCAATTTGAAAGTGAATCTACAGCATTAGCAGCTTCTGTGCAATTTCAACTGAACCACTGGGCAGAGGACAAAACATAGCTTCATTTCCAATGTAAATTGAGGCTGGAAATACCCGGAGCTACTGGTACAAAGATGTACCAACTGTGTGGCAGAAGAAAAAAAAAGTCTGACATATACAGTAGCAATAGCAATAGCATTTAGACTTATATGCTGCTCCATAGTGCTTTATAGTGCCCTCTGAGCGGTTTACAAATGTCAGCATATTGGCCCCAACAACCTGGGTCTTCATTTTACTGACTTCAGAAGGATAGAAGGCTGAGTCAACCTTGAGCCCCCATGAAGATTGAACTCCAGGCTGTGGGCAGAGTTATCCTGCAATACTGCATTGTGTGAGAGTTCAATTCTAGGTAGTGGAGTAGTCTCCTCATATGCCTGAAGAAGGGGCTGTAAACATGTTGTGGTAGATGAGGGGAAGTTCAGGAGTTCCCCATTGACTTATGATTGGATGAGGTCAAATGGTGACACAAAAATTATGACGTACATTGTCAGCTGCTTGCAGTTTCGAAAAAAGGGTTTCAAAATGTGTTGAACAGGTATAACAACACAATATATTTCCTTTTGCTCCAAGATCTTTAAATGAAAACTTGTTTGCAGTTTCATTTTCACAGATTCAGAGGCAGATCTCTTCTATAACAACAGCTTGCCTTGGAAATTTTATCTGTAGGGAAATGTAACTGACTCCCCTCTTTTTATCAGAAGATTTATGAAGATTACCTTAGTTAAGAGGTGAGGATATGAAGAGCTTTAATTTTATTCAGTTTTGTTTTTATATTCTTAGAACACAAATCTTAGTTGTATAGGTTGTGTGAAAAGTGTAAAAAGTGCATTTCAAATTCAATAAGTCTAAGATTCTATTAAAATCACCTATATCAGTGGTGGCGAACCTATGGCATGGGTACCACAGGCGGCACTCAGAGCTCTCTCTGTGGGCACCCACACCATGCCCCAGAGGTGGCAACTGTCCCTCTTCAACCAGCCACCTGCTAATTCGCCGAGGTCCCATATGGGTGAATGCATCCCGGCATGGCTGGTTTCCCTCCCCCCATCCCATCCCCCCTGGCCTCCCATACTGTCCTTTTCCCAGGCACGACCCACTGTATCACCTCCTCAGCTGTTGGCCAACCATCCCTCTTGGAGGCGGCTTCTTTGAACTGCTGGTGACAGGCTGCAGAGCCCCAGAGTGCGCCTGTCGAGGGGCCAGCAGGCTGTGGCTACTGATGGACATCTTTGGCCCCCATGCGCTCGCTGGCTTCTGTGTGCAGGGGCCGATGGTGTCAGGCAGCAGCTGCCCCAGCCCTTGCCTTGCCCCATGGCAATGGCACCCCCACCCTGCTTCACCTCACCCCACAGGATGAGTCTCCTGCCTACTGCACCACCTGCCAGAGACCTCCTGGAGCTCCTCCAACCCTGCCCACTCCCCACAGGTGTCCCTCCCCACGAGCAACATTGAGGTGACCACACCCACCTTGGCCACACCCACCCAATCTTCCATGATCACCACAGCCACACCCACCCAGTGGGCCATGCCCACCTGGCACCCAGCGATAAATAAGTGGGTTTTGGGTTGCAGTTTGGGCACTCGGTCTCTAAAAGGTTTGCCACCACTGACCTATATTATTCCATTTTAAAATACAGTCCTTGAAATATTTGTATAGGTGATTTCCTATACAAGAGATCAGTTTAGCACATGAAGAAGTATTTCATTGATGCAATGATTGATTATGTGTCATCAAGTTGTTAATTCCTAGCAACCACATAGATGGTATTTCTCCATGATCTCTCCCTAACCTGGTCTTTCATATCCTCCAATAGTGTACTCATCACCACAGTAATTGAGGTTGCTGGTGATCATCTTCTTCTTTCTTTCCACCTTTCCCAGCGTTAGACCTTGTCCAGAGAGCTACAGTATGTCTTTGGATAATGTGTCTGAAGTAAGATAATTTGAACCTAGTCATTCATACCTTGAGTGAGAACGTTGAGCTGATTTGTCTGATAGTCCATTTGCTTGTTACCTTGGCTGTCTACCATATTCTCTGTAGTATTCTCTAACATCAAAGTTCAAGAGTATCAGCACTTTTCCTATGCTGCTTCTTCAAAGTCCAGCTTTCACTTCCATGGAGTGTCACAGGGAATAACATGCCTTGGACTATTCTGATCTTTGAAGCATAAATACGTCATAGCATTTGAATATTTTTTTTAACGGAAAGCTTTGGGTGTTTGAATGTCCTGGCCTGGATACACTGCAGGCCAGATGGTTTCTAAAGCTATCCTAAAATAACAATAGACAGTTCTTAAGTGGACAAGAACAGGAAACTAACTCTGCACTCCTTTCCACAAACCATGCATGAAGAGTAGACATTGGTTTTATAAACACAGACTTTCTTCCATGAAGTATCAATATAAAGTTCCAAACTTCCTTTAAGACTAGTGCTTGGGAAGCCTTAATTTTGTCATATGCATTAATTCAGTCGGCACATTACAATGTTAAACTGAATGACATTATTACAAAGCTGTGCTAAGAAGTGTTGACAGGCCCATATGGTAATTTTACAATGTATAATGAACACAGACTCTTTTCTTGCAGAAATTTATAGTTCAAATCTATACCCAGGATATCCAGTTTTATTTCCAGAAACTTAAATTGACTTATTACGATGTAGTGAATGTATAAATTAGTTCCAGTAGTTAAACTGAAACATTTCCCTACAGACTCAATTAGACTCATTAATCTACTGTGTAGACCTGTAAACGGTCCATTGTTCTTTCTCTCTTCCCCCAAATGTCAAAAACTATTTCCCCAAGTATAAAACATTTTTCTACAAAATTTATTTTAAACTGAAAGAATTATTTAAAAAAAATTTCGAACTCCAGGCCCCACATTTAATTGCCTCACTTTTTCTATTATAGAAAAAAAAGCTAATTTTATGTCACAATTTAGTGGGATCCTGGCTTGCTTTAATATTCTATTAAACTTGAGTGTTCTAAGGTTTTAAAAGGGATCATTTTTCCAATATGCTGCCTGATGAATAAATTAGCTGCCAAAGACAATTACTGTTTTCAAAAATTGCAATACTACGTATATTGTTGTGAGAGGTGGCACTGGAGAGATCAAAAAGATAAATAGCCAATCAGAATACAGGAAGAATCCAAGCTTTAAAAATAATAATTAGTGTACAATAGAGATTTGTTCACTTTCAGAAGAAAGATGTATAGAAGCACAAGTATTTTATAAAATTGGTGTTTTTTCCAGGAACCTTATGAAGAATTATATAAAAGAGATAAAACTTAATAAAGAAAACTAACAAGAATATATTTTTAAAAAGTCAGTGTGGAGAAAAAAGACATTCCCTCTACCAAAAAAAGATAGTAAGGAAAATAAAGTTTCCCGTTCATATCCAGCAAGCATATTGAGTATTAACAATTTATCACTGCCTCTTAAGGTATTACAACCAGATACATCTTCATTTCAATCCTCACTATTTTGTATAAACTCATCTTTAAGTCTATTGATCAACAAAAGTCCAGTAAAAATTTACAAAAATCCCTAATGACATTAGTATACAATCCCCATTTCCATTTATTCTAAATCATTCTTATCCATCTCAGCAACTAAACATTACAAAACAATAAGAAAGCTATTAAACATTACCATAAATAGTAACTCCTAATTTATATATCCAAAAGTGCTAATGTCAACATTAAAACTAATTCATTACATCGTTAAACATTTCCTAAAGAAAAGGGACGCGGTGGCTCAGTGGGTTGGGACGCTGAACTTGTCGATCGGAAGGTCGGCAGTTTGGCGGGTCGAATCCCGAGTGCCGCGTAGCAGAGTGAGCGCCTGTTACTCGTCCCAGCTTCTGCCCACCTAGCAGTTCGAAAGCATGTAAAAATGCAAGTAGAAAAATAGGGACCACTACGGTGGGAAGGTAACAGCGTTCCGTGCGCCTTTGGTGTCTAGTCATGCCGGCCACATGACCACGGAGACGTCCTCGGACAAGCGCTGGCTCTTCGGCTATGAAACGGAGATGAGCACCGGCCCCTAGAGTCGGAAACGACTAGCACGCATGTGCGGGGGAACCTTTACCTTTTAAAGAAAAACTATCCAATCCGGATAACCATTAAACCTCACCAAAAGTAGTAACTCATTATTTAATCACAATCAAATGAACCATTTTTTCCTTTTTCTTCCCAGCCATCCTAAAGTCCCATAGATAAAAATCTAATATCCATTTTCTTCTAGCTTCTTTGCATCTTCTCTTGAAGTATTATCATATTTATCCAAGTCCATTTGTGCTTTCTGTGAGCTTACTTCAGTAAGTCTCTTATATTTCAGATTAAAAGAATAGTCCACACCACTCTTTGGATACACTACTTATATGCTTTTTGTTTGTTTGTTTTATTTTTAAATGATCATTAAATTCTACTTGAAAATCCAGTATTTTCATCTCTTTTTTGTAAGTTGTGATTTGTATGTGCACTTTGGACTACATTTTGGTTGTCTTCAGAGGAAATCATTCATTTTCTGTAAAAACTTTTAGTTACAGTGAAGAGTTAAAAAGCTCTAGCATTTCACCCATCCACTGATCAAGTTTCCTTTAAAGTGGCCATTGTGTGTTTTAGTAATTCACCATCAACATTTTGTTTTGCATTTTGCTGTCATTTGGGAAAATGTTCCTCCTTTCTCTCTAGCCATTGTCTCACCCCTTTCTTTTGTTTAACAATTGAATTGGTGATCTTATATATACATTTTTCTAGACACCCCATTGACTAAAGAGGATCATGCAGGCAATTTTGCCATGTGTGATAAAGCTAGATTTTATAATGCTCTCTGGATAGTAATAATCAACTACTAGTAATAATAGCAATAGTTGAAGAAATAATACTTCCCATTCATTTTTAATAATACCAAAATAAACTTCTAACACTGCAACATCACAGTGGGTTACATGCAAATAATATTTATGTCTTGGTATAAGATAGCTAATCAATCCCCATGAAATAGAAATACCTTTGAATTATAATCATACTAATTTCCACTGCAGATTATTACCAATGGCATGCTTAACAAGATGACAATAAGAACTACCTTAAATTGAATCTGACTGCTGCTGACTCTGTGTACATGTTTCCATAATCATATTTGCAACAATATAGAAACTAGAGCCCTGAATTTTATTGGCGACAGTACAGAAACTAGAACCACTTTATCTGACATTACAAATAGTAACCAGGATTAAACCAGCTTCATTTTTAAACTCAACTTGATGGTGCCATCTACTACAGACAACTTGTTTCACATAGGACAAGTTATAATACTGATAATATCCCCTCCCAGCACAAGGGTGTGTGTGACATTAGATGACAAAATCAAGATGTAGCAGCCCTTTAGGAGGAACATGATAACACTGCAGCCTCCTCTAACTAGATGTTCCCAGTCAGTGCTAGGCTTCAGTACCTGTGATTCCTAGCTAGCCGGGTTGGGAGGCAGATTTATGGAAACCAATTTTTAAATTATCTGGAAATCATCAAACTGAGAACTAGCAAATTTGATGAAGAGAAGTAGGGAGATACCTATTCAAGGCTTCAGTGACAGACTATGCCCTACAGTAGGCTTTACCATAAAAGAAATAAATATTACTATTAATGAAATAACTTAGTAATATCATACAAGAGAAAGAGAATTATAGAGTCGAAACTGTCTGTCTGTCTATCATCTATGTATCATCTATCATCTCTCTATCATCTGTCTGTATACATGTATGTATGTCTCCTTTGAGATGTTGTTTTGGGTAAAAAGGTCATGTCCTTCTGAATGTTTAAATTGGGCAAAGTGCTGAAAAAAGAAATGATACCTTCCAAAGATTTTGCACTATAACTCTCAGAATTACAGACTGTTTGCTGTGATACCTGCAGCTTATGGTAATATTAGCTCCAAAATCTGGAGGGTTATCTTGCCTAACTTCTAGTTGAAAGACAATAGTAGCAAAGAGGATTCCCGGATAGATGCTGTTCTTTCTCTCATCTCCTCTCATCCTCCTACTCCATTGGTTGTCTTTGCCAAGGTCATTGAAGTTTCAGAGCCATTCTCTTGAACTGCCTCTTCTTTCCCCTTAGTCCTTTAAAATTCGGACCCCCAGAATTACACAGCTTGGCTACTGTCACCTTTGGTGTTCACCCATGGATTAAATGATCTTGATGTATGGTAAAATGATACCCAGTATGGACTTGAGCACTTTTCTGATGGTATGTTTGGCACTTGTAGACCCCTGGGATTGAGCAGGCTAAGAAGAGGACTCCTTCTTCTCCCTCCTGCTTTTTCAGTTTTAAATACCTAATGACTGTGAGTGTAAATCGCTTGTCAGTCTATGGTAAATGTAACAATGTTATAATCGGAGTTGGGTGGGGGGAAAAAAGAAATAAAGTCTAGATAATCTTTTTTGGCCATATTCTTGGCACCCTCACACAGGGGAGACTGACAGGTCCTTCAGTTGAGTGACAGGTGTCCTTTGAAATGCCTGTGAATCGGTATCTGTACAGACTGTTGAAATGCATATTTCCTTATCGTGAAGGAATGGATGGGCAAGATAGGTGCTGTTAACATTGCAAATAGCTCCCGAATTATTCATTATCGGTTCCAGGCAAAGAATGGGGGAAAGTTTTATTATTCACCACACACAATAGCAGGACGCTTAATGATTCTCAGTTACCCTGGCAGAATTGTCTGTCGACTTCAGGCACTAGCAATGGGTGACACAGGTCTGGCCAAGTGTTAGAGCAAGATCATACGTCCTGGTCCCATTTTAATTTCTAATACATTAATCTTTCCCTCACAGATGCACAATGAATATTCCACAGTCCCTTGTTTGTCAGGAGCTGTCTGGCTTTCATCTATTCAGGTGGTTTCATTGACTGTGAAAGCTTGCTTAAAAAGCCTGATCAGTCAATGACAACTGTCTCACAATAGCGGTGCATTAATGCTTCCTTTTTTTTCTTTTCAGGCATCTGATAGACAACTCTGACACCTGATCTCTCGGGACCTTGCGGAGTCACTCAGAGTTCTTAAGAGACTTCCCTTACTTTATTATTCCCGAAAAGAATTGTCACAGGTGAGTGTATCGCACTTTCTCAGGAGCTGAACTCGACCCCCTCCTCCCCAAATCTATTTCATTTGCACCAGGAGATGTTGGGTTGGTTTTTTGTTTTTTGTTTTTGCTCCCTCTCTGAATTAAAATGGATTAAGTTGGCTTACTGCTGTTCTACAAGCAAGCTGCAAGTGCCACATGATTCATTTTTTAATTTTAATCCTTTGTCTTAGCCTGTTAATTGCAATTGTTTAAAGTTATCCTGAGGTGCACATTGTTGCTAGCTGGATCCAAAAGCTTGTAAGCTTTGTCCTTACTTTTGCAAATGTTGACCCTCCAATTGTTAATTCAGCTGGTGTCAGTGCATAACACCAGGCTAGGGTGATGTGTGTTTTATTTTTTTTCCCCCCTTTTAATTCTGCTTGTATCTAATTAAGTAATAATTGGAGAGAATAGGGCACAGAAAAATGGATTTTCTCCGCTCTTTTTCTTATAAAGCAAAAGATACTGTGATAACGGAATTGGGATACATGGATTGTTTCAGTTTATGTAGGATTGTGCACTCTGTAGTTGTGCTGTATACATTTTGAAAATTTTTCCAGAAGCTCATGCTCTCATTCCCAAGATCTACATTTTAGTCCCAGCTTTACTTTTGTCCTAAAACCAAGCTGCCATATATGCAAGTCGAGCACAAAACAACGAAGCCCACGGGGAAAGAGCCGACACTGACAAATTACCTTTTGTTTGATTCAGGATCCTGTCTTCAGCTTTCTTCCCCTGAAATCTGTAACAAACCACCTGCTGCAAATTACACATTCCTCAGAGTTCTGGAAGTGGTTCCATCCCATGTATTCCCAAGTTAGTAGGATTTGAATTTAGGTGGCTAAAATACATCCCTTGGTTTTCATACACAAGCAAATCAAATTTAGAATTTTAATGGTTGGTGCATTTAGATCCAGAGAGTTTGCTGTAGAATGAAAGTGTGAAAATACACAATTTACATCAAGAATCCTTCCTCATTTTCCGTCCATCTTTTCCTTGTCCTTTACTTCTTT
Source organism: Vipera berus (assembly GCF_964194415.1). Lineage (NCBI taxonomy): Eukaryota > Metazoa > Chordata > Lepidosauria > Squamata > Viperidae > Vipera > Vipera berus. The sequence goes on along the minus strand of NC_138202.1, from coordinate 150,207,860 downwards.
TGTCCCCTTTTCTTTCTTTTTTTATCTAGTCTGGTTACCTAGTTTGAGTAATGAAACATCTGCAAGAAACAAGCAAGCTCAGAGAGCACGAAGGACCCCTCTTTCCTTTTTTGTTATTGGGAAGCAGAAGTGCTAAACTGCAAAGCTCCTCTGTCATTTCCTATTGTGTAGTGGTTCTTGGAGACGTTAACCAGACCGATCTAATGCAACAGGTTTATTTGCAGAATAACAGAACTGAACTCAACCGACAGACTGACAGCTATTTATACGTGCTGCCACTAGGCAGTGACCAATCAAATTTGAAGCTGGTTTTCCCGCTCAAATGCAAACTTCAGTTTCCTTCCAAAACAGTTGGAGACACATTTAAATCAAACATATTAACTGTTTATATCAGTACATAACATTTTCCGGCCTGATTGGAAACAGGAAGTCTTATGTAAATCAATTTTTGTGCAAATGGAGATTCAATTTCAGGAATTCGAGAAGATTGGATTGTCTTAATAAAGGTCTGGTAAGCTTTTTTCCTCAGAGAAACTGGGAAGCTTTTATTAATGAATGAAATTTAACATGACCTCAGGAAATGGAATTGTAGAAAAGAAACTTCAGGGTTCTGATCAGTTGATGCCTTTGTAATAGAGGAGTACTGTATTTTCCCCAAAGACGATGTTATACGTAAGGATGGAAGTATGGGCTGCCATACAAGCCAAGAGAAGTTACTCATCCATCCATATTCTGAAATTTGTTTCAGCCGATCCATCTTTCCCTCTGCACTCTCCTTTGCTCCGTCTGCTTCTCAGTCGCTTTGTGGACACATTGCACTAAGCCAAAATGTTTCTTCTTTCCACATAGTTTTAGTTTGTTGTATGATCTTAACCATTGTGGTTTGTAGATCCCAGTAATGTATGACTTTGCTAAAACACAGAATGGCTCAGACAATGTCTTCTAGCCTCTAAATAGTTTTAAATTATCTCATATAATGGTCTGGCCAATTCCTCCACATCACAGCCATTTCTACAGGAGCCCTCAAAAATCCAGAAAAAGATCAGAAGCAAATTCCCTGTTATCTGATAAAACTGAACAAGATGTATTAAAAACCATGTATATAAATAATGGACTTTACAATGAAAGTTTGTCACTGACAGACCTGTTGTGTGAATTCGTGGATGACATTATCTAAGTCTGGACTGCAACTGTCACAGGGAAGGATCATGTCACAATTACACACAGCTGTAGTCTTTTGTCATACCCCTTATATATGGACAGACCTTCGGCTCTTAGAAATTACTCGGTTGTGGCATCCCAACATTCTTACTATTGCTGTATTCATACAGCATACTTGACCATGTCAGGCTAAAGATTAGCCTGCATAATGTGCTAAGCTTGTCTAATGTTAACCTAAGGGGTTATATTTGTTTGTGTGTGTGTGTGTGTGTGTGTGTGTGTGTGTGTGTTTCTTACTGCATGAACCCAGCCTATTCGTTTATAGTTCAGTATATTATTTTGCAAAGCCAGAAAAGAATTTAAACATTGTGTTTAAATTCATGTTAAGTAAACATTTGATTTTACGGAAAGCTTACAGTGAGTGTTGTAATACACATCTTGCCTCTACACACTACACTTTCATCGTTGTCCTCCTCTTTTCACATCCATCCTTACAAACTTATTTGATTTCATTCCTCAGTTACTCTGGCTCCCTATCAATGAGATTCAGGACTTCTCCTTGAACATGGTAGGCATGTGCTGACGATTGTATCGTGGAAATGAGTTGACTTTAATTTGTATATGAGCAGTTTGTGATCTGTTCCACAGTCACATCTTTGCTATCATAACTGAGCTGTTCACCTTCTTGCACCAATAATATCATCAGTTTGATTTCTGTCTCTCCATCTGGCAGTATCCACCTTTATAGGCATCGTTTTGTCATAATTATAGAAATTATTTTGATTGAATAATGTGCTAGGAATGAATAAACAATTGGATTGGTATAAATTAACAAATTGTTCTGTTTCATTTCTGTTCCCTAAACCATACAGTCCATTTAACCCTCATAGTTTAAAAATAATTCTTTGGCCCATAATATGAATGTTGAGCAACTGTTGTTTATTCTGTTAAAAATTATCTTAGAATGCATTTTTCCCATTTCCCTGCTTTTGCTTACTGGGCACCACCCAGAGGTTAATGGTTGGATTAGAACACAAAAATTGTGAAATAAAAATAATTGTTTTTGAATCAGAAAAAAACAAGTCTTTACCCAAATTGCTTCAGAATCCACATATAGGTCTTTAGTTTGTTTCTTAAAGTATAATGAAATGAAAATATAAACTGAAAAGACAAAACCAGGAAGTCAGCTGTGTCCATATGGTGTATGAGGCAAACGTTGCTCTGGACCATTTCGTTTCTTGTGCTCCATAGAAGGGGACAGGGACGGTCCTCTTTGGAAAAAGGCCAAAATGGAACCTGAAGTTGCTAAAAGAATTGAATAACCACTCCACAACTAGTACATATGACAGATCCCACACTGCCCTTCAAATTGTGATTTAGATATGTTTCCTCTGGGAAAGAAAGCCTACACTGAATTTGCCAGCGCATCAACTTGCAGAGTGCCATGTTATCAATATTTGCCTTTCACACTGTTATAGAATTGTTTTCCACTTAACACAGGGATCAATACCTTTTCAAGTTATTAATGGGTACCTTTATGCTATCAAAGGGACGCGGTGGCTCAGTGGGTTAGGACGCTGAACTTGTCAGTCAGAAGGTCGGCAGTTTGGCGGGTCGAATCCCAAGTGCCGCGTAACAGAGTGAGCACCTGTTACTCGTCCCAGCTTCTGCCAACCTAGCAGTTCGAAAGCACGTAAAAATGCAAGTAGAAAAATAGGGACCGCTATGGTGGGAAGGTAACAGCATTCTGTGTGCCTTTGGCGTCTAGTCATGCCGGCCACATGACCACGGAGATGTCCTCGGACAAGCGCTGGCTCTTCAGCTTTGAAACGGAGATGAGCACCGGCCCCTAGAGTCGGAAATGACTAGCACGCATGTGCGGGGGAACCTTTACCTTTACCTTTTACGCTATCAATCCACTCAAATGAAATAATACAGGTAGTCCTTGACCTACGAACACAACTGAGCCCAAATTTTCTATTGTTAAGTGAGACATTTGTTAAGTGAGTTTTGCCCCATTGTACGACATTTCTTGCCACAGTTGTTAAGTGAATCACTGAAGTTGTTCAGTTAGTAACCCGATTGTGAAGGTCATCCGGCATCCGCGTTGACTTTGCTTGTCAGAAGATTGCAAAAAGATGATCACATGACTTTGGGATACAGCAACGGTCATAAATATGAACCCAGTTGCCAAGCGTCTGAATTTTGATCACATGACCATGGGGATGCTGCAAAGGTTGTAACTGTGAAAAAGGGTCATGTCACTTTATTCAGTACTGTTGTAACTTTGAATGGCCACTAAATGAATTGTTGTAAGTCGAGGACTACCTGTAGAAATAAAAAAATATTCAAAAATGAAAAATAACTGACAATCCCTAAGAGTTTCAGTGAGAGACCCAAAATCTTGAGAGGTGTTGTGGTCTCACAGATTTGTGATATTTTTAATTTTTTAAAAAAAATATAATACCAATTAAGCACCATTTTTGCCCAAATTTAGTACTCTTCTAAAATAAAGACACAAAAAGAAAAAAAATTCACAAACACTCCCAAATGGAGTTCTGTGGGCACTGTATAAGGTTGACCCATTAGTCATTTTTCACACTTACGACCGTTGCAGCATCCCCATGGTCACATGATCAAAATTGGAACGCTTAGCAACTGGCTCATATTTATGACAGTTGAAGTGTCCCAGTGTTATGTCATCATCTTTTGCAACCTTCTGACAAGTGAAGTCAATGGAGAAGTTAACAACCGTGTTGCTAACTTCTCCATTGACTTCACTTGTCAGAAGGTTGCAAAAGATGATGCAGTGATTCACTTTAACAACTGTGGCAAGAAAGGTTGTAAAAAAGGGGGGGGGGAAATCACTTAACATCTGTCCTGCTTAGCAAGAGAAATTTTGGGCTTAGTTGTGTCATAAGTGGAGAACTACCTGTACTTAAGGCAGTGGGTTGGAATCTGTTCCGAAGATGGACAGGGCAATCCAGAGAAACCTGATCTAAGCTGGTGTCAAACCTCTAAGCAGGTGGGGGCTTTTGCCAGACAAATGGTAAGGCACATGCTCTGAATGCAAAATAACACACTCAGTCTTGCATTTTGAAGAGGGATCTAAGAAAGAGGTGAGCCGCTACATAAACTCATTTGCTCGTGAGCTCCATAAATTTATCAATATTGCAATTCCTGTCACTTTTTTTTGAAGGACTTGAGAGGCTTTGCTGAACACACTGAGACACAACTTAGCCAATCACATTTTACCTTCGCATTTTATGTGAACCCTTACTGTTGTGTAGTGAGTTCTTCGTGCAGGAAAGAAGATGAGGCAAGTGAGTTCAACAAAGCTCATGGTTTATTGCTTGCAGGATCTGAATTGAGAATTGGGCTGCAGCTTGCAGCAATTTATAGCCTGGCCCCTAGGTGGCAGCCAATAGATTTAAAGTAACCCATTGCCACCTAGGGGCAGCCAATAGCAGCACTGGAGACCTGGAGTCTGGGTTGCTGGAGAGCCGTTAGCTGCTCCAGCTTACCACGTGGTGTTACAATTGAGCCCAATACATAACACTTACCCCTAAGGTTACTTTGTAGTTTGATGGGTTGTGGAAACCTAAGATGTAGATTTACTTAAAGAAGCCAAAGATCATATCACCCTAAAGGTGAAATGTAAAGACAATCGATTCTTGCAAATGCACATGAGTTCTCTCAGTAGAATGGGACAACTCTCTGCGCGCAACTCACCACGGCCACCTCACCATGGGACACCTCGCTCCCCCCAGCCAACTCGCCATGGGGAAAACACATCACGAGCCTGGGCCTTCTGCTCTGGTTTCCAAAACCAGCCCGGCTTAAGGGAGGCAAAAGTTCCCGTTAGCCCACACTCTTTCTCTAAAGTCTTCCTCACCTCGCTTTCCAGTGCCTCCCCCACCCCTGTGAAAGGTAGGCTAAGTGGGAGACTTTGTTCCACACATATAGAAAACACACAGACACCATTCCGAGCTTGGAGACTTTGATTTGCCTCTGAGCTGGCAAGCTGCCAATCATGCCTGAGCTTGGGGAGAAGGACCTTTCCTTAGGCATGCTGCACTGGACCCTGAAAGCTCCTGGTGGGGAGAGGAACCAGCAGGGACAATGACAGGGTGACCCTCTCCCAACAGCTATTGCCACGAAGGCTCTTTCCACTGAAACGTCTAGCCCAGAACAATGACTGCTGCTTAGCCTGCTTTTTGACATTGGGACAGAGTCACCCTGTCGCTGTCAACTCTTCCCCTCAAGACACCACTACAGGGCATTCCAGGCCAAAACAATTAGACATAGGGACAGAGTTTTTTCCCTCATGCCATCACTCTACTGAATACTTAATCATAGGTATATAATAATATACCTAATATACCTTTTTTAAATGGCTGTATTATTATTATTATTATTATTATTATTATTATCATCATCATCATCTTCTTCTTCTTCTTCTTCTTCTTCTTCTTCTTCTTCTTCTTCTTCTTCTTCTTCTTCTTTACCTCCTTTTATTGGTATCATTATTTTGATTGTTATTGCTTTGAATGTACACCAAGAGCTTATGCACCAGAGTCATATTCCTTGTGTGTCCAATCACACTTGGCCAATAAAGTATCCTATTGCTATTCTGTTCTGTTCTTTAAAAAATGAAAAATTGGTATTATATTAGAATAATGGCTTTTACCTACTATCAGCTGGGTCACCACATTCTTGTACCAGTTGTATCTCTGAGTTATCTATCTGAAAGGCAAGCCTGTACAGAGGGCAGTAGGTTGCAATAACAATAGATGAGTGAGTATCATCAAGGCCTCCTGGCCCAGATAGTACCATAACTGGTACACCAATCAAAGTGGAGCTATTGCTGCACTGGCCATGGCTTCCATCTGCTGTTTAAGCAAGAGCTGCAAGTCCAGAAACTCCCAATTTCCAACTCCTGCTGCTTCAGGAGTAGCACAGTCCACTCTAGAGTTAACAGTGTAGGAAGTCATTCTGGAAAATATAGATGTTTACAGATAAATGTATGTATGTAGATAAACATCCTATATAAATCAATACATATAAACATCCAGGTGTATACATCTTTCTCTGCCATGTTGCCCACCCTATGGAACATTCTCTCACACATACATACACACACATACACACACAGAGAGAGATCAGGTTATCTCCATCCCTGTTATCATTTCAGAAGTCCTTCAAGACCTCATTACTGTATGTCATCAGGCCTCGGGGTCCCAAGAAACAGTAGACATTCTTAGACGGTTCCATTGGGGTTGATCTTTTTACTTTCTGTATGTGATTGTATATTTTATATATTTTATAGCATTATACATTTTTAATATAACTTTTTATATTTTTATAATTATTGTTCTTTATATTTGTTGTTTTATTGATTACTGAGTACCACCCAGAATCACTTTTGTGATGGGCAGCCATAAAATGCGATTATTAGATAATAAATAAACAAGCAGCACTCCTGTCCCGCCAGAGTTTTAATCCATATTCAGATTGGATGGATATGGATTCATATGAAATGACAGAACTCATTCTACAGAATCATCATCATCATTTGAGCCATGGTCTATCCACTGCAGGATGAAGGCCTCTTCCACATGTTTCCAACCAAAACAGTCCTGAGTTTTCTTTTGCTGATGTCGTTGATCCATCTTTCCCCCCCCCCCCAAGATATCTCTTTCATGGAAGCTTTTTATCAAGTGGGATCCATTTTATGACTGCCTTGGTCCACCTGCCATCAGGTGCTTCTTGCTATGTGACCAGCCCATTTCCATTTCAATTCTTTTACTCTCGTGATGATACCGTGTACTTTCGTTTGTTCTCTCATCCAGTTGCAGGCCTTTTTATCTTGTCTTGTAATGCCAAGCATGTATCTTTCCATGGCTCTTTGTATCCATTGTGAGGTTAATGTCCATGTTTCACCAACATATGTTAGAGCAGGTATCATACACTGATCAAAATTTTTTTTACAGAATACCTACTACGTATACGATATGTGTGTGTTTGCGCGCGTATGTATATATGTATGTGTGTGTGTGTATACAATACATAGTATTGTATATATTGTATATATTTATACAATATATAGTATATAGAAATATACTATATTTCTACTATGTAGAAAACTTTTCAGCAGAATACCTACTAGAAATGTAATGTGCAATTTCACCCCACTTTCCAGCATTTAAGTGTTCTTTGGCATTGAAAATGGTCTGACTAGGTATATGGCAATTATCTATTTCTTAAGAAGGCAAGCCAAGCACCAAGACTCAAGAGGCAGTATGGGCTGTATTACTCATTTGTAGGAGAGAGAACTACTAATGAAACCGAACTTTAAAAACATGAGAAGTAGCAGAAAACAGGTGCAAAAAAAGAGGAGCTGGCAAACTGTGGAAAAGTAAAGGACGATGCCCACATCTTGTAAATCACGATGAAGACCACGGGAGAAGGTGAGAATTTTGTGTTTTTGAGCCTAGAATGCTTGCAGGTGGGCTCTGTTAAACAGACCACATTTGTTATAAATCATATTTGGAGGGGGGCAAAGTGTTAATTATTTTATAAAGAACAACATGTTTCCTTATGTAGAGTGGAAGGGAAAAATCTTTAACTGCTTATTTTTTTTCCTTGTGGAGTTTACATATGATTAAATAAGTGTGTGCCTCATACCATACTTGGAGGAAGAAGAGAGGGGGGAAAAAGCTTTGTTAACATTGCACTGAAGCTGGCCTCTGCTCTCCATAAAAGCTCATTATAAAAAGATTATGAACATATAACAATATGTTTTAAGTGGGTGGCAATGATCCATAAAATTAGTGTGGCTAATTAGCAGATCAAATCTTTATGAGAACTGGATCACTTTCATATCCTTGGGTAGTTTAATTCTGGAGGGTTTTTTTTTACTATCCACATATGTTTAGCAAAATTAAAATAACAGTATAAAATGTTCAGGGGGATTAAAACAACACTGAAATGAAACCAAACAAAAAAGGTTGATTTTGCTAATAGATGAACAGAGAATCCAAGTGTTGATATAACATTACACAAAATCTAGAGCAAACAGAGTCTGAATCCTAGTCTCATTTCACATGTAATTAACCTTTCTCAATCAGGCTAAGCATTCTCATTTCTCCTTCTCCACTGCTTAGTACCTTGGTTTTTTGTGGTTACAGGACAAGTCTCCGTGCTCAGGTGTCATTTTCTATCCATCATTACTGGTGTGTTTGTAGTCTAGTATTCTTTCTCTGCTTTCATTGGGAGACATTCAGCCCACAATTGGTGTCGTCTATTATTTTTCATATAGATGGATATTTTTCTTAACCTCAGACTTTGAATGTTTTTTTTTAAATTCTGACCATGTGCATTTGGACATGTGCATTTATTCCTAGATGTAGTTTGCCAAAAAGTGTGCTCCCTGGACTTTAACAAGGTACCTACAGGAGCTGAGTTAGGAACTGGTGGAATGCAAAGATTTAGCTTCTTCCTTAAAGCAAATAAGCAGATGAAATTGACAAAGGAGGATTTGTGTGAATATCTTTACAGTTTCTTCCTTGAAAACATACTCTTGGGGAGTTTTACATCAGTCAGTGAGCCTGCAAGTTTGCATTTGAAGGCACCAGGGTGAGGCCTGATTCATAAAAAAGAAGTGGGAGGAGTTATTGTGGAGAAACATCTGATAGTTGTTTCAGGAACTGCTCACCCTCTTTCAAAAAGAAAACAAAACCAATGTCAGGAGCAAAGTTCCAGTTCAGAAAATGTATTACTCAAGCCTATGTACAAGAAGCTGATCAGCTAATGGTCAGCATTAAATTGGCTTGAGATAAGAGTTAATTGTATTCAAATGGGAGCTGGACTTGAAGCATTTGTCAACATGTAATGATTCTAGGCTGAGCCCTCTCTTGACTCCGCCTCCACGCTCTGCCTGCTTTTCTCCTACAGTCAGGATGCTATGCAGAGAAAGGATTCAGGTGGAAGTTGCATTGCTTACCTTCATAATAAAAAAAGCCAAGAGAGACCAATTCTTCATTTCATTGTGTAGATCCTACTCTCAGCTATAATTGCTTGGTAGCTCTTCACATATCCACGCAGGCAGTCAGACTTTCTGTACTTACTGCTCTCAGATACTAAGGTTATGTGTGTGAACACATGTTATTATATGGCCCCTTGTATCACATCTAGGGTCTGAAAATCATTGGACCTCTTATTAGTAAACTTTCTCCATCAGTGATTGCAGATCAGCTACTATAAGATGAATGTATGATCTTATAAAATGAATGATCTTATAAAATTTATGACTGTAGCAATTTTAACTATAGCAGTGCTATGAGGATCCAGTAGATTTGCTCTGTCGCCAGCTAAATCCAGATTTTTGTTGTTGTTATACACTCACGTTTGCATTCATTAGCATTCCTCTATCAATCTCAGTATGGAAATTTGCTATCCGCTACAGTATTCCTTAGCTTTTGTTGAATCTGATTTACCTACATTATACTGTTTGCATGTTTCTATTTTACTTCCATTATTGTGTATTATTATTGTGTTTTTATTATTGTTGTTGCTGTTGCTGCTGTTGTTATTTCTTTCATTGTTTACTTATAACCAGAGCTGTTGGGAGTTGGGCAGTGTACAAATTTAGAGATGGAGGAGGAGTATTCATATTGTAGCTTTCTAAGGTATCCGTGCCTAAGATGGTTTTTAGCTAAGAGGGTGCAGAGGTAAGAATCTGGGTCTCCAATACAATAGGCTGCTCCATAAGACAGGGGAAACTGTCTGTTGTGGAATGTAAAGCAGTTAGGGGTTTATGAATCAATTGCCAAGCTGGAAGCTGTAAAATTGAAACTGCTTTCCAGTTAAATAAAATAAGGAAAAAAACCTGCAATATTTTAGGCTTCTTTCAATCAAACCCAGGTTCATGCTTTGTGACAAAGTGGCAGCAGCTGGTAGAATTTTAATTAATCATGCAGCCCAAGTGTTTTGTTGGCTTCCAGTCACTTTTTCCTACCTGGGAATGGGAGGAAAGAACCCAAAATCCTAACCCTACACTCCTACCTCTTGGAGAAGTGCTGATTCTATCTCCACGAAGCATGATTTAGCCTTAAATCAAAGGAAAAGCTTTTCAAGTTTGGGAGGGAGGAGGGTGTGTTCATAGTTCTGAGGCTCAAGAGGAGAAACTATGGACCCCACAGAAATGGGAAATGGATAGTCCCAAAGCAAGTGATCCTGGTGCTAGACCTAGGAGGTTAACCCCTTTTTGAGGGCAGGGAGAAGTAAAGAGTCCCTCATCCGTCACAATTACTGTGATGTCTTTTCCTGAAGGGGACATGGATTGGCTGCAGCTGGTTCAAAACCTACTGTCAATTCTGCAAAGAACCTGGCTGAAGCCATCTTGCTCATTTTCAGTTGCCACAAGAATAGGGGGAGGGATGGGGAGTTTTATGCTAGTCTAAACAATTCTCTGTCCCGTGGGAACCAAGGTCATTTCTGTTCGTTAGACTGGGGGTTGAGCCTAATGTCAGAAAGCCCGCCAAACTATTGTATCTGGAAATGTAGTTGATTGCATAGTTTCTGGGGTGGGAAGTTTAACTTTGTAATAATGTAACTTTTTGGAGGGAACTTTATTCTTGGTTTCAATTTGACCATGCTGATACTTTGTAGCGAATAAACATGTTAGAGGAAAATTCAAGCCTTGGAGTTCTGCTTTAATTGGTCTCATCTATCAGAACCATGACACCTACTTAGGAACATGATAGTTTTGTCCTAGGCTGTGAACAACACTCTTCCTTTAAAGGAGGAAGAGGACATTGAAAACATTTGTTTAGATTTGAAAGAATTACCTATCTTTAAAATTTGGGGAAGTAGTACAAGAAAAAGGCAACATTCAGAGGGAAAAACAAAGAAAAGTGGAAAGGAAAAGGGGGGACATTGTTTCGTTGTAATTATTAACTAAGCTAGATATTGGGCCAATGTTCACAAAATCTGGTCAAGTGGCTCTCCAGAAATGTTCCCAGCCAGTAATCAGTGATCAAAAAGCAGAAGGGCTTTTGGATACTGGCCTTAGGAGAACCACAAAATGTACATAAGGCGAGTTTTCCCAGGCAAAAACAATCTTGTATCTTTACCAAGGAAAGCTGTATGAGCATTATAGAGAAAGTGGCATATGCTCTGAATTGGGCAATGGAAAGTCTAAAAATGTATCTGGGAGGTCATGAATGTTCAGTAATCACAGGCTGCTAACCATCAGATGACAGACACTAATAGAAGATTTACACACTTTTACTTGACCCTACTGGCATACAAATTTGTTATACAGCACCAGGCAGAAAAACAATTGCAAAATTAGCGATTGCCAAATTGCTGATTTTATGACATTGATGCAGAGATATCTACCTGTAAAACAGCCACTATTGACACCGGGGAAATTCCCAGGAAAGAAAATGAGAAGATAAATGGCCTGTAAAATTAGACACATCCTGGAGATCCGTGGTTTATTTAACAATAGTTTCTTGGAAAAGCCACTACAGGCCAGGTCTTCATATTATATAATCCAGGTTATGGACTAGTACAAGGTGTGAAATATGTCGCTGGGTTCAGTGGCACTTCTTCTTGCAATGCAATTGTTGTCTTAGAAGAAAAATAAACGTAAATAGAGATAGTCCTCAATTTATTTTACTTACATTAAAAAAAGTACTTACTACCCAGATTCAAAGTTTGGACAGTCAATGCCACAGGTCACATGATCATATTTTGGTTGCTCAGCATTTATGGCCATTTGTAGTGTCTCGTGGTCATGTGACCATGGTTTACAATTTTTCTGCAGGAAACTGGTGTCTACTTACAGGCAACAGGATCACTTGACAATGGATTCACATAATGATTGTCACAAAAAATGTCATAATTCCGGGCTCAATGAATGTTGCAAATCAAGGACTACCTGCTAGAGAAGGGACCTACTTTTTTCTAAAGGTTTTTTTTTTAAAAAAATGGCTTCCTGTAAAGCCTTTTTCTACTTTAGAAAACATCAGGGGTAAGTGCTAATATGACTAGAAAAGAAAGAATGTCTCTGTCATAGCAGGTCTGAATACTAATAAAAACCACAGCTGACTTTGCTTGAACATGAAAAAAAGATGAGTCACTGAGTAGAGTTAGCTGTACTATCACTATCAAATGGATATTAAATTCCATGACAACTCTATAAGTGTAGGATGTCAAAGGAACTTTCACTCGGCACCATAAAGGCCTCATTTCCTGCCCGCGCATTGTCCTGCGTTTGACAGGCAATAATGACATTCATTTCCATCCTATCTACCGTATTATGTTCATCTTTTTTTGTTAAAAGGTGTTAATTTTTGTTAAAATAAGCTTGACAGTGATTTAGGCCTACATTTATATGCCTTATTTAAGCAAGGAATAGTTTTCTTTACACTGAACTGTACTGGCAAGGACTTAGATGATGGTGCTTACAGGTTTACATAAAAATATGAAGCCCTCAGTAGATTATGCTTTGGATTATTTCCCTTGATTATAAACAGAATTGGGGGGAGGGGGTTATATCTTCCCATCTGAATTACATGAGAAATGCAGCATGCAGCAAGCATTATAGAAAAAAGCCTTCCACAAAGCTTTGAAGCTCTGGCAATTCCCCTGACCACTGGGACGAGAAACTATATGACTTGGCACTAGGTTTTTCTTGTTTCTAACATGCTTAGTTTTATAGTTTAATTATGTTGTTTTTATTTTTGATTGGGAGTTGACCAGAATTGGTTATGACATGGGTGGCTGTGTTTGTGTGTGTGTGTGTGTGTGAGAGAGAGAGAGAGAGAGAACAAACATGATATGGGAAGCAACAGTGAATCTGTCCTTTCTGCCCATAAAGAAGATACCATCTGATAGTTTTAATTATATTTCTGCTGAAGATACAATATTTCACTTTGCCTCCTGGACAGTTGTAGAGTTGGAAATTTAGATGACTAAAAAGATTACCTGAACCTGTCTGGGATACTCACTATTGAAATGATGGTCTGTTGTCAATGGTAGTTTGTAAATGAAATCAGGACATAATGTTTGATTGTTAAATCAACTGGTATTGTGTCCACAGTTTGTAATTGTACAATTTATTTTATTAAATGAGTCGACCGCTTTATCTGGGGCCGAAATTAATCTAAAGTTTAATCATTTTAAGTTTACTGTTTTCTTGAATGGGTGAAAAATTAAACTCGTGCTTAATTCTCACTGAAATCAACAGAAGTTGGAGCCGCATGACATTTAGTAAGTTTTATATCGGATCATGGAAGTTAAGAGGGTTTATATCGTATAGCAAGTAGTTTCTTGAGAATTGCCTAGATCCAACCAGATCAGCTTTAGTAAATGCATAACAGATACAAGTCAGTAGTTATTAGTTTCAATAACTAAACTTTTAAATTTCCTTGTGGGATTCTCTTGAGAATTAAAAAGAGGCAAAGAACTTTGGCTGATAGAAAGAGAGAGGTACTTGTCAGCCCAATCATTATCATCTCCATACTAAGCTAGAGTGCTGGAAATTTGAGTTAGTGCTGCGGTTATAAATGGGATAATACCAAGCTCAAACCAAAAATTCAGCCCTTGTAAAACCAGCTAACAAATGGGAGCAAACACCGAGGGGAAAAATAATTAACTGGAATTGTCAGCTACGTTTTTAAAAGCCTGTTTAAAATGTATCATTCTTAATAAACCAAAGAAAATACAAGTTCCCAATACAGGGGCTCTTTCTCATACTGACCTTAGATAACATTACTAGAAAGCTTCATTCTTGTGGGAATGAATGCATGAAAACAGAATTTTGCATAACAATGACAAAATCATAATTCTGAAAAGAGCTTGCTCAGTTTGAATAATACTCAGGTGGAGTATTTGATACAGTTATCTTTGAAGTGTCTCTTTGATAATACCTCTGACAAGATAGAAAAAAAGGAAGAGTTCCACTAAGAACTCCAACACAGAGACAAGATCCCATCGCAGTTTTTCTGGCTTGGGTTTGTTTTAGGTAAAGGTCACAGACAAAGGCCTTTTAAGTCTTCTGATACTAGAAAAATGAAACTGGGAGTCTAACTTGAAGGACCTATGAGGAGATAATTTTTAACAATACATATTTAGAGTATTATGAAGGGCTTTCCCCATAAATTATAGAAACTCTGGATGAGACTAGTGCTTCCCAACCTTACAAAGTTCCAGAATGTCCTAGTCTTTGTCGTGAATTCCAGGAAGTCCCCATAACCAAAAGTTGCCAAGGAAGGAGAAACGCTATTTAGACCTATGGATCAATGCTACCCCCTATAACATAGAAAATTCCTTTTACAACGTTAGACAATTGATCTGTTCTGTTCCAGCCTACGACCGGCCCTGTTTGTGTGTCAGGGCAACCCCTTTTTCCTTTTTTTATAGTCAATAGGCTGGAAAAACCCAACCCAAATTTATTTACAGTTCAAACAAAAAAGCAACAGAATATTTCCTTCAATAAATGAATCAAAATATCAAACAAGAGTCAACAAACAAAAATTAAACAGAAGTATCAAGAACAGACCAGGATTCTCTTAGAATGTCTCCAAACGGTTGCCTTCAGCAACCAGCCCTACCTACACCTTCCCCTTTTATTATCAGTCCCAAGGCGTGGCTTCTTACTGCCTTCTCCTCCTCTCACTGAGTTGCCTCATTAATTTTCTCTACTCTGCTCTGCTCTGCTGGATTGCCTTCTGCTTCTAGCGTCTCTGAACACAGCTGTGACTCCTCTAAGTCTGACACCTCGTACTCACACAGCTGAGTCTCATGAGGAACATGACTGGAGGGGCCAGGCTGAGAGTCCTGGAGTGCATCAGAGCCTCCCTCTGACACCAAAGGCTCTCCAAACCCCTCCTCCTCCTCAGATTCATCGGACTCAGCTGCTGGGAGCACAGGCTGACACTGAATCACAACATGCTCCATCTAGTTTAGTATTAGTTTCACAGACTTTCACAGAAGAAAACAGAACAGAATAACAGAATTGAAAAGGACCTTGGAGGTCTTCTAGTCCAATCCCCTGCTCAAGCAGGAGAGCCTAGCCCTTTCCAGACAAGCAGTTGTCCAATCTCTTCTTAAAAACCTCCAATGATGGAAGCACCCACAGCATCTGAAGGCAAGCTGTTCCACTGGTTAGTTGTTCAGAAATTTCTCCCTAGTTCTAGGTTGGTTCTCTCCTTGATTAGTTTCCATCCATGGTTTCTTGTCTTGCCTTCTGGTGCTTTGGAAAATAGGTGGACATCCTTGTGACAGTCCCTCAAATATTGGAAAAGTTTACAAGGCTGAACATCTTCATGTGGATTGCTATCAAGTTACAGCCTTTTCATGGCGAGGACAAGATGCATCAGGTCAATATTTTCTCTCTTTCCATGGAAGTCCAGTGGAGGGGAAAGGAACGGCAGATGATGACACATGCCTGATGATGTAACCTGAAGTCCTGACACAAGTGCATAAAAGTAGCATTTGCATAGTTGCAAGTATGTTGCCATTTAGAATAGAATAGAATAGTTGCCATTTAGAATAGAGCTGGAAGGGACCTTGGAGGTCTTCTAGTCCAGCCCCCTGCTCAAGCAGGAGAACCTATACCATCTCAGACAGATGAATGTCTAGTCTCTTCTTAAAAATCTCCAGTAATGGAGTGCCCACGATTTCTGGAGGCAAGCAGTTCCACTGGTTGATTGTCCATTTTGGTGTTGCTGCTTTGTTACAGGTGCAACATATTACTGGGTAATACATAACACTTTTTAATTGAAGAAGTATCTGTTGTATACCTGCTCCAGCACCCATTTTCTCACTTTCAACCCCTTCCAAACAAAAATTGTGCCAGAATTCAACTCCAAACTGAAATAGTTTTATGTATTTTTTTTAATAAATTATACCCCAGTTGAAAAATGGAAGATTCTGTTCCCCAGTTTTCAAACTATTTGGTTCCATATTGTAATTATACATTGTTTTTAAAACTCTGCCTACATTTTATTTACTCAAATCCTCTTCTAATACATATTTCTAAATGGCTCTGTTTATTGATGTGGTTTTTATTCTTGTCTCTCTGCCACTGGGCTCTTCTATTTGTGGTGCTGTTTATCAAGAAACACCATGTGAAAGTTAATAATAACATAATTTAGAGCAATAATTACATTTTTATTCAATAGCTTTGGGAAAACACTGAGCTGAATAATGAGATAAAAATGAGTGTCTTGGTTCTAACAGGACATTAATCAACATATTAACTGTGTAGGCAAACTGATTTGAGGCTGTTATGGCTTAATTTGTCTCAAAATCATTATTTTTAATGTATTACATAATGCTCTTTAAAATATGTGTTGAAGAGATTCTATGTATGCATTAGTTTTCAGCAGGATAGATTTTACTCTTTATTTTGCCATGAGTGATGGCTTTTTACGATATGCAGTATGAAATCGATATTCTTGAAACTCTGGCATTTCAGAGTCAGGTGAAAATAAAGCCAAATTAATCCTAAAATACATTTCTCTAAATGTTGGTTCAACTCTTGTAGGCCACTTGGGCTTTGCTGCAGATGCTCAGTTTTGGCCTCCAGTTGTTGGCTTAGCAAAGTGGTCTTTGACAAAATTACAAAATGTGCCTTGAATCCTCCTTAAATTTTCCAGTCATTGTCTTTGTAATAGGGCAATTTCATTCATCGTTGTAATTGCAAAATCTGTAATTTCTAATTATAAATCTTCCCAATAATAATAAGCAATTAGACAAAATAAGGTTTTGTTATAACGCTCTAAGTTATGGAGCAGGCACAGAGTCTAGATTTCTGTGTATATTGGAGCTGTTTAAGCACAAACAGATCAAGCTGTGCTTTGTTGAGGTGCTGAGCACCCCAAATTACTGAAAAACCCAACAGAAAGGAACGGCTACCCAGAACATAGACTCCGAAAGCAGAGGCCATATTCTATCATCTGTTTCTTTTCCAATGGATTGTGGCAAGGCTTCCAAAACTCCCAACCATCAATCTAATTTGGCATTTTGATAGTTGTAGGCCACTACATCTGGAGAGTACCAGTTGGATAAAACTAAAGGAGAGAAATTTATGAAGAGCCAGTTCAGATGGTTGTGCCATTGCCAACTATTCTTCCCTACAATACAACTATGTCCAAAGGCATGCTTCTCATGGATGTACCCAGGGCTTTTTTTCTCATAGAATGCTCAGAACGGAGTTCCGGCACCTGTTTTGGATGGAATCTTGTAGGGTAGGCAAGGCGGGTTGTGTGACATGTGTGAGTTCCGGCACCTTTTTCTTTTACAAAAAAAGCACTGGATGTACCAACCCTATTTTTGTTCTGCTGTGCAGTGTGCAGATTCACAGAGGCCAGAAGACTAGATGATAAGTTTTTCAAGAACAGCAACAACCTATATTCTTTCTTCTGACTGATGAGGACAATTGTTATAATGTTTTTCTAACGTGAAGTAAAGGGAATTGCGAAATCATAAAATCATAATATAGCTGTAAAAGGTCAATGTTTCCCCTGTCCAGTTGTGTCTGACTCTAGGGGCCAGTGCTCATCTCCATTTCCTAGCTGAGGGAGCCAACATTGTCTGAAGATGCCAGCATGACTAAACGCCAAGACACACAGAATGCTGTTACCAAAGTGGTACCTGTTTATCTACTCGCATTTGCTTGCTTTTGAACTGCTAGGTTGGCAGGAGCTGGGGCAAGAACGGGGACTCATGCTGCCACGCAGTGCTTGGTCTTGGATTGCTGAATTTCTGGTCAACCATACCAGCATCTTAACCACTTAGCCACCACTTCCCTTTTAATAGAGCTGTAACCAGATGCAATCATAATTACTTCCAAATAACTATGCTTCTAATCATAAACTTTAGCAGCTCATATTTTGGTGCTTGTCACTTCACTATATATCCATAACCAGTTCTGGCTCAAACTAAAAGCATGAATTCCCCACATACTAAGTCGTATGGGGCCGTGCTCCCTGTATGTTGTGGAATATAGAGGAGTTAGAACTCATTCAACTCTGAATGAGAGCACTTTTTCAGGATCTCAGGATCACTCTGGCTTTGCTTCTTGGGGCTTTCTGCACACCAGTGGTGCACCTGACTATTGATTTATGGCTCTTCAGTTGATTCATGCATTTGTTTGACCATTTGCCAGAAAAGCAACACAAAATCAGGAATTTATATTTGTACTCTGGACAATTCCAGATGGGCTTGTTGCAATGCTCTAAAATCAGTCCTGGACTTGCATGAATTATAGGGCTGCCTAGAGTCACCCCATCAGCTTTGTGAAATTTACTATTAGCTGAAGTAAGTCAAAGCTTGTGAAACCTCTTTTGGTCTGCTCCTTAATCGGAAAATATTACAGATTTAGAAGGGGGGAAGAAGTAGGGAAGTTCAAACCCTTAAAAAGAGGTGGTTTACAATGTTTGCATCTCAGTTAAAGCAGCCACGTCTTTGGCAAAGCTCCTAGGTCTGTTCCGGAAACTACCTCTGGCATGTTCAGTCAAACGAAGTAAGTGTGCATCAACCCACCTAAAGAGAACCCCAAGAGCAGCTTCTGAGGCAGCCCCAGGACCTCACTAAAGATGCAGCTGCTTTAATCACTTGGAAAAAGTGTGCATCGAGCTTGTTCCCACATGTTGTGAAGCATGTGTTTGGAATGCCTTGCTGCACCCTGCTAAGAAGCCTCTCAATGACTGAGGTAGATTTTGGGTATCTGGATTGGTGGGTGTGAAACTGTAACTCATAGGAGTGTACGCCAATTTCCAATTTCCAAAAATCCCACCGGTAACAAATAAGTCAAGTCTCTCGAAGGAGCAGCCTTGGACGGAGTCAGGCATCCACTGCATATTATTTATATGTTATTGGCTCGAGCAATTGATGTTTTGCGCCAGCTGCACAAATAAATAATGGAGGTGCTCCAACTTATAGCAAAGGTGCCATAACCTTTCTCATCTCCTTGCTGCTCTTACGCAGGGTACCTCTGTGCCTACAGAGTAGCTTGGCTTTCTCCTCTTTCCCCCAACCCCATTTTCTCCCCTAATCTGGATGAATGATGTGGCCACACAATATCCAACTTGGTAAGCATTCAGCCACTTGATACTTAGCAATGCTAATGTCAGATGCCAGACAAACTGGATGTCAGACAAAGACCAGCTCAGTTTCAGCCTTCTAGGTAATGTGCAGAGCTGGCTTCAGTTGAGTGTTTCAAAAGACAATGGTGTAATGTATGCTGGAAAGCTGGTCGGGCTGCTTCACGTACAACAGGAAGGAGCAAAGAAAAGTCACAAGTGATGTTTTTGATGGTGGAAAGACAAAGAAGAAGAAATGATAGGCTTTGGTCACTGCTAATTCCCTCTCTGCCCTACTTTATCGCACATTAGGCAATGTGTTTTTGTTGTTGCTTTTATAATGGTTAAAAAATCACTGCTTCTGCTTTGCCCAGGGCCTGTGCATATTCTATATTTTATATGTAATTCCCCTAAATAAATAAAATATAAAATCATATGCAAAAGATGTAGGCATACTGTCAGAATATGATACCAGACCATTACGACCAAGGCCATTTAAAAATAAAATAAAATGGAGAACTCTACAATAACTCACAACCAGTAACCACAGGAAAGTACCAAACATTTTCAGTTTTTGTCACGTAAATATATATACACACACACACACATATAAAGGTAAAGGTAAAGGTTCCCCCACACATGCGTGCTAGTCGTTTCCAACTCTAGGGGCTCATCTCCGTTTCAAAGCCGAAGAGCCAGCGTTTGTCCGAGGACGTCTCCGTGGTCATGTGGCCGGCATGACTAGACGCCAAAGGTGCACGGAACACTGTTACCTTCCCACCATAGTGGTCCCTATTTTTCTACTTGCATTTTTACGTGCTTTTGAACTGCTAGGTTGGCAGAAGCTGGGATGAGTAACAGGCGCTCACTCTGTTATGTATATGTATATATATGTATATATACGTATATATACATATATACATATATATGCATACATATACACACATATACATATACATATACACATACACATACACACACCTCTAGAACCCACTCACATGTCACCCCCTTCCAGGCAGCCTTGGTCAGCCAGGAGGGGCATGGGTCCAAAGTACAGGCGACTCAGCTCACAGTCATAAGGATTCCATTGACTTCCTCAAATGCTAGCATCCAGCTGAGAGTGAATCCAATTGATTGGCAGATGCTATCCAAATTCCTCAGCACAGTTCTGAAGGTGAACTCCAGGGCTGCCCGATTTAGGGCAACCCAGACTCTGCTGGGCAGCTGATTGGTTACCTCCAGATGGAATATGGGTGAAGTATGGACACCACTGCCCTTATCACCACCAGATATGCCTAAATACTCTTACCCACGTTCGGTCGATTTGCTCCTAGCTGATCTCAAGTAGTACACCAGATGTTTCTTAGTCACTCATATTCCTTGGCTTCTCTGTAAACCACAGATAGTGTTGGGATGCATAGGGAGAGAGAGGTTGTACGGGCATGATCTAGTCCAAGGTTTCAGCTGCCCTCTTGTTGCAAGTGATGACCAGAACCATCTAACAGATCATCAGTAAACCAAATTTCACACCTATATTGTGAAGTCATGGGTTTTGGCTCAGAACTGATCTTTGGCCATTACTCTGTTTTTGCATCTTTTAAAGGGGAGTCAGTAAGAGTTTAATTTTTGATTCTGACCAAAGAAAGCATAAACTTGACCTCAGTCTCCTATCGTAGTCATTCTGGGAAAAAGAAAAGCCAGTCCTTTTTTTTTTTGAATCCCACTATCAATTTTGGGAGAAGGAAACACCTGTGGTCCAAAGGTACTTTTTATCTACCTGTATTCTGCACATCTTTCTTTCTTTCTTTCTTTCTTTCTTTCTTTCTTTCTTTCTTTCTTTCTTTCTTTCTTTCTTTCTTTCTTTCTCCTTCCTTCCTTCCTCCCTCCCTCCCTTCCTTCCTTCCTTCCTTCCTTCCTTCCTTCCCACGTAATCTCATTAAGCCAAATTACTATATATTTTTTTTATTAAAAAGTTTTAGAATACATTTTATCTTTAACAAACAACAAAAACAAAACAAAAAAAGAAAAGAGAAAGAACCCCCCCCAGCCCCCTTCCCTCCCACCCTCCCCAACCCTCCCCAACCCCACCCTCCCTTTCCCCTCCCCCCCCCACTTCCCAGAGCAGAATACAGGGTATAAAAATACAAACAATCATAATCTAGCTTACGCAAACAATCCTGAACTATATAAACTATCGAACTTTAACTCATATAGATAAACTCCAAACATATATATATATCATATCAATAATTATTCAAAAACAATATAATACTTTTCAATCTACCCAATAAAAACAATCACAAATAAAACAATTTATATCAATTGTCTAACGCTGTTCTTCTTCCCAACTAAGCTTTAAATTCATATTATCCTAATATATTATACAAATTAAAATACCATAGATTACTTCCAAACTTAAAAAATTTTTTATATAATCACATCATTCTTATATTCTTATATTCTATTACCTACTCCAATATTGCCCATAAAAGTATTACAAATTAATTTCAATCACACATAAAACAATTTATATCAGTTTTATAAAACTATTCTTCTATCCAACTAAGCTTTAACATACTAAAACCAAATTTATACAACCTTTCCTTCTCCTAATGTATTATACAACTTAAAATACCATACACTACCTTCCAGGCTTAAAACTTTCCTTCCAAATAACAAAGCATAACCTACAGAATATCAATAAACACTACTACAAATCTTCCCAATTAAATTTTCATAATCATCTTAAAACTAAAGCAACACAAAATATTATATAATTATTTTATAAGGGTGAAAAATGAATCCCCACATACTTAATCCTTCTAGCATCCTTATTACATTATTATCTCTTGCAATTATGCAACTAAATCCTCAGGTTTGCTTCATTCTTCCAGAAGCAGCACACCTCTTCCAATTTCTGGCCTTCTCCCGTGGTGATGAAATTTGACCCACTCCTGTAGCTTTCACATCTGTCTGTGTTAACCCTTCAACATCTTGTGGATTCTCTCTGGAACGTTGAGGCTCTCTGTCACCTTTTTTCTTTGTAGACTCCAAAGACGATATGGGGACTGCTTTTAAAACATTACTGTAAAAGTCACGTGCCTGAATCACCGTAGTAAGACAATGCCTCGTACCTTCATAAGTCACCACCATACCCTCTGGTATTTGCCATCTAAACTTAATATCACGTCGTCTCAATTCTTGTGTCAAAAAAGCAAATTCCTTCCTTTTTCTTAAAATTCTTGCAGGAATCTCTTTTAAAATCAAAACTTTTTGCTCATCCATTACAAAATCAATATTATAGGAGGCCTGGATAACTTCATTTCTAATCTTTCTCTTTGTGAAATAAACCACCACATCTCTGGGTAATTTCCTTTGTCTTGCAATCCACGAATTAACACGGAAGATTTTATCTATATCTTCCATTATTTCATCTGCTGGTCGCTCCAACACCCCTTCCAAAACCTCAGAAACCATTTTCATCAAATTTTCCTTAGGATTTTCTTTTAGGCCTCTGATTCTCAAAGCAAGCTCCATCTGAGAATACTGTGTCGAAATCAAATCATAATCCATTTTCGCTATCATATTTTCAGTTTCTGTCATTTTGGCTTCCATTCTAGTATCATTTTGAACAAGATCTTCCACTTTTTCATCCAAAATCTCAATGCTTTTAGCCATATTTAACGTTGCAGATGTGATGTCTGCTCTCATTTCTGCTAATTTCTCTGTAAACTTCTCCTCCAACTTTTTCTCCATTATCTCAACAAATTGTTGCATTTGCTTTTCCATAGTTTCTTGGAGCAAACTCTGCAAACCTTTTACTGTAAAAGCTGATACAGATTCAGATGCAGAGGACAATGAAGTTTTTACCGAAGACTGCTGCCTCAGGGCAGGAACTTTAGAAGATATAGCCGCCATTATCACCCTCTATTGTTAACTACGCACTTTCACATGCAGATTCAGCAAAGTCCATTGAGTTAAAGATCAAAACATCATCTTCACCAAAATCTCCTGCATCGCTCTGCCTGCGTCCTCGTTCTCATAAGCTCTTCCTTGCTAGCAGGGATGGTTGCGAATGCCCTGTTCTGCTCCAAAAAACCCGGAGCAGAGACGCCTCGCAGTCCGGAGCATGCCCAGGCTTCGGGGGGGCTCAATCCTTCCGCCACCAAAACTCTTAAGTTCTGGCAGCCCCGGAGAGCTCTACCCCTACCTGGACGCTCACCCCCTCCTCTTCTCCCGAGGTGGGGGCTTCCAAGCCGCCGAACAGCTGATCGGCGCTGTTTTCGGTGACTCTACGGAGCCGCGAGGCTGACAGCCAAGAAATGGCTGCCTCCGGCGTCGCCTTGCCATCCGGAAGCCTACTATATTTTTATTTCTACCTGCAACCCAGTAAAGATCCCTGTATCAGGTTCCTATTATCTGCTCCTTATTAGGTGTAAGCCTCCTCCTCCTCCTCCTGCTCCTCCTTCTTGAACTTTGCTCTATCTTTCCTGAGTTTCTCCAGTTTCTTCTTCCCTTTCTTTTTATTTTGAAAAATAATTGCTGATTCCATGTAAATGTTGTTCATGTTGTAATCATTCTTTCTATTTTGTAAAAAAAACAAAACGATGACTGATTCAAGAATGGACACAACCGATTTACAAGAAAATGTTGGGAGTCCAGGAAAACACTCAAATCCTGCTCTGGCTCTGAGTAGGGGAGCATCATCCCCCAACCCCAAGAGAAAGATGAGAATTCTCCCATTCTCTAGGATTAGGAGAATCTGAAACCCAAAGCTTCTCAATTTTGCTAGAATTGAGTTAAACGTATTTATCCTGATCCAGACTGCCACAATCTCCAGAATTACATGGTCAGACAAGGCAAAGATATATAATACAGCTGAGTAACACCAGCCTACTGATAATGCTGCACTCTAGTGACAGATGACATACCCAAGGGCTTCATGTAGATGGTAAAAAAAATGGAGAGAGGTACACCAAAAATTAGGGGCCTAAGGCTAGACTGGTCCCCCACTCAAGCAATACCATGGGACCAAACTCAGAGGATGGAGGAAAACCATTATAATATTATGCCTCCCCACACAATGTCCTGAGCCAGTCCAGAAGATTGTCAACAGTACTGAAGGCCATTGAGAAATCTGGCGGGGATCTAGATAATCCATTTCCTCCAAGACCCTTTGGTTCCAAAAGCCAACCATCTTCTCAGAAAACCTCTCTAGAGACAGGACAAAAAATTTCAACTCTGTTGGTCCCGCTGATGGCTTATTGCGGAGGGGATGGACCATTGCTTCTTTCAAAGTGAGCAGGGCCATCTCCTCTCTCAGTAATACATTTACTTCCTAACCACATCTTCTCTGAAGGCCCTCACAGCCAAGAGACCATGGATCTAAAAAAGCATGTTAACAGCCTCAAGGATCCTGTCCACTTATTCAGAACCCCTAACACCTGTTGTACCTTCAAACATATACGGTAGTTTCCTTCTCAGGCTGGTAGCATTTTAGCTATCTACAGCTAGGACTTGGAGAAGAACCAAGATTTGTTTTCGTGAATATGATTAAATATTTCTTTTCCCTTTCTTTTTTCCCCCCCTTCCTCGCCAATTATGGGAAATTTGAAAGAAAATTTCCCAAGTGGTTGTAAGCCTGTGTAAAATTACTTACCGGTACTATTTTCCTGAGGAGCAATTGGTTTAGAAAAGAAAATGTTGATTAAAGCACACAGACAAATATGCAAATATCATTTATATGTATTATTTTGAGACCACAATATCAAAGGGTGTTCCCTATTCAGAAAAACAGGAGATGAGTACCCAGATTTTTTTAAAAAAATGGGGAACAAAAGTCTTGATGTTCAAACATTTTAAACAGTATTCACTTCTTTTTTTTGCAACAAGTACTGTGATTAGTTAACATTTTGAAAAAAAATGTAAATCTCACAGCTATGGAAAAAAGCAATGAAAATCTTGCATTAACTTTGGTTGGATAATAAAGTAGCTATTTAACAATGTCTCCCATGAATGAATGTAAATCAGAAGGAATTCCTCCCTATTTATCCCCAGTGAGTTAAACATGGTTTGTCACCCTGAAAGAATATTCTATAACATAGGAATAATCAGAACACATTGTTGGCTCCAATTTCCCCCTCATTTTATTTTTCAGAAAGTAAAGTCAGCTTCACAATTTAGTCCCAGGTAGGAGGAGAATTAGCTGTACAATATGAGCTGTTTGGGGAAAGTAGCGGATGAAAGGGGATACTGCTTCTACTCAGTCGTTTTCCCCTGCCTTTACTAATGCTATAGAAATCGCCCTGATTTTCATTGTTATGTGCTTTGCATGTTGTTTGTATTAAGCAAATCTGCTGCTTTCCTTGCCTATTCTCCCCACAGCAAATCCACACGGACCTTTTGAAAGAAAGCTGAACTCTCCTAGACAAAGACTGATGCCACATCCATCTGACATGTCACACCAACAAATGGGTTTTTGTGCGCTCTGTCAGCATCTTAATCAGAGTGTCATGCTAAGCCCACATGTCACCTTCTCCGTGCCGGAAGCTTGGCCAAGACTTAATCCTTCAACTTGTATACACTGAACTAACATTCTGATGAGCCCTGATAATTCGTACCTTTTACATGTTTTCTGTCACCCCTCAGTTTTATCACATGTCATGAAATCGTTCACCCTCTGCCTTGTCAATCCTACTTCAGAACTATAAAAAAATAAATAAATCCTGCAGTAGGTTATAGCTAGCTGCTGTTGACTCTTCATTAGCAAGTCAGCCCATTTAAGCCATAAGTTGGCAGTTGAGTTCCTAGCTGGGAGTAAGCCCCACTAAATCCATTGAATTCATTCCATAATAAGTATACAGTATTTTTAAAAAATTACTAATTCATCTGGCAGGTTCTACTTTTGCTTGATAGAGGAGCATAGGCAAATGGATTGAGTTTGGTAATCAAATGAGATAGACATGGCAGCTTTATTAATTGTGGATTGAAATCTACAAAAACCTGGTGAAGCCATCTGGTCCCGCAAGCAATAGCAATAGCACGTAGACTTATATCCCACTTTATGGTGCTTTATAGCCTCTTTAAGTGGTTTACCAAGTCATCATATTCCTCCCCAATAACTTAGGCCCTCATTTTACTGACCTCAGAAGGATGGAAGGCTGAGTCAACCTTGAGCTAGTCAGGATCGAACCGCTGGCAGTCAGCAGAATTTGCCTGCAATACTGCATTCTAACCCCCATGCCACCCTGGCTACTTCCATATCGTTTCTCAGCATCTGTGACCACAGAGTTCACACAATCCTTATTGGGATGTTCTGAGGGTTTGAGGCTCCATGTGGGCCAGTGATACAGAAGAATGTCTGCTCTTGTATTGTTGAAGTTCCAGTGCACTTCTTTTCACTTTGGGTGGCTTCCACACCACTGCTATATCCTCTCTCCAATCTCTGAAGTAGGCCCACCATTCTCTTCATGCTGTGAAATGCCAGGGAGATCTAATGTCAAGGAAGCTAATTGTGCCCAGGAAAAAACACAAATAGCACACCAGGTGAAGATGTGCAAAAGCCTTCTTGGCCCCAGCTGCTGCCAGCTCATCAAGCAGGAATGATGAATCCAAGAAGACCTCCAACTGACCATAAATTGCCTCATAGGAAAGTAGCATCCAGTCAACAACAAGCTGAAAATGAATTCTCAGAAAATCCAAATTACAGAACTTCCAATTACTAATCAACTTTGGCCCACAAAGCAGCTATAGGAGACAGTTTTCAAGAAATGTTGGTTGGGGTTTTTTATTACTTTTTAGTACCATAATAACATGACAGCACGCAGAGTCGTTTGAGGAGTTGGGCAACCTGTAAATAGAACATTTGTACAGTTAGTTACGACCTTCAAAGTTGCCACCGAACTCCTAGTGGGTACCTACCACCTGGATTCAAAGTTCCAAAGGTGGTCAGGGCCACCCGCAGTCATGTGACTGAACTTAGGTTTATCAGCAACAGGCCACATTTATGGTGCTGCGGTACCCTGGCATGTACTTCTGTTTTTTGGCAAAGCCGTGCCCATAGCAAACCACTGATTTGCTTAACAACCACGGTGTTTGCTTGACAACTGCTGCAAAAGAAAAAATGAGGGATGACCCAATTTACAACTGTCATGAGTTTCAGTCACAACGGGCAGGTTCTATTAAGGTTGTAACTCAAGGATTACCTGTATATATGAATAAGAAATATATGTACACCCACATACATGCATGCATACATGTATGTATATGTACAAGGAATGAATTGGTGAGGAGTTCTTTTCTTTCCTCCTGAATTTGTTTCTGATTTTCCTTCTCCATTTACCTTTGTTCAGTGGGAAAATGTCACACCTCTGTTCATGTATGAGTTCCATTAGAAAGAATAATTGCTGGGCTATTTCTCTTCTGGAGGATTCAAGAGCAGGTCTTTGGGGGGGGGGGCTTTTACTTTTGATGCCTTATCAGATGCAGATCAACTCCCACCTACAAAATGTCCTCTCTATACTAGTTAAGTGAGTACTAGTTAAGTTTCTCCCCACCTCACCCCCATCTGAGAACTAAAGAGAGAGAGAGAGAGATCTGAGGAGAGAATGCTTTGGGAAAACATAAGTGAAGGGTTCCAATTCTTAAATCCAAAGAAAATTGCTGCCCAAATAATTAGCGCAAAACCCTATGGATGCTTCTGAAGGTCAATATGCACATTTACACAAAAGACATATATTACTATTGGAATCTACCTCTTCTTTAACATAATAAGAGTTTGCATATTGCTGCCAGGAGGAATTTGCACAAGGACCTATTCTCTGGCAGGTGATAGTAAGCAAATTCCTTAGGATCAAAAGGGGAATCAAATGAAAATAACAATTAGGGGGAGAAAAGTAGTTTGGGATGTTGTAGGCAAGGATGCTATGTGTGAGCGTGCTTGTGCCACGAGGAAACTCAGCACAATTGTCTAGGTAACTTACTAAGAAACCTGAGAGTAAGCACCCATCTACCCCATATCCACCCCTAAGTGATTCGCTTTATCTGGAGCGAGGATTGCCAAAACTAATTTTACTTTGTAAAGGCATCCTATAACAGGTCTGATTTCTTTTTGATGGTGAAATTCATAAATATTAATTCAAAACCCCTCCAAAACTGTGTTCCCTCAACTGTCTTCAGGTCTCTTTTTACCCAAGAGTTCATTATCCAGCCCAGTACTGTCACCGCTGAGCAAAGACTCGTGCCCTGGGACCTGGAGCCACTCCATGTTCTCCTCTACAGAACGGCAAAGATGGTAGGAAAGAACAAAATTTAGAACTGTGAAAAAACCAGACATTTCAGGTTACCTGGCCTAAAATTATCTACCCTAACTGGTAGTGAGTCTCTAAGAAGAGTCTTGTAGCTGCAGCCAGAATCTAACTAAACCTGGAATCTTCTCATACAAAACTGGACTTCTACTGGTAGGTCTTTCTCCAAAAGGTTTACCTTCACCCTTCAAAAACTTGACCAGTTTTGTCACAGGGACTATAATAGCTCTAAAGGCCGTGTGTGTGTTGTGCTTCTTCAGATGGCACTTAGGCCAAAATCTTTTTTGGTCATGGTATAAGACATCAGGCCAACATTTTTTTTAATCTTGGACTTTAGAATTGCCTAGGCCAGTGATGGCGAACCTTTTAGAGACTTGAGTGCCCAAAAACTGCCCTGGCCCATCCCACTCTGCCCCCCGTTTTTCCCCCTGCCCCCACTCCACCCCTCACCTGCCTGCAGGGCCCCCCACTGCCTGCCAATATCCCAGGCAGCCCTGCAGTGCCATGGCAGCCACACCCTCTGCACACGCCCCGCATCATCATCTGGGGCATGAGGGCGTGTCTTGTCCCCGCTGCCCAGCTGCCATGTCCTTGGCTGTGCTGCTCCACACAGGCCACGCCCAGGGGCAACTCTCCTCCAGGGTGGCTGCTGATGAGGAGGGGCCCCGAGGGGGAGGCGGGGCTGGGGCAACAGCGCACATGCCCACAGAGAGGGCTCTGAGCATCGCCTCTGCCACGCGTGCCATAGGTTAGCCACCACTGGCTTAGGCCAACATTCTCCACCAGATTTATTTATTGGATTTACTTCCCAGTTTCCTTCTAGGAGCTCAAGATGGCATATGATATCATTCTGCCCTAAGGTGTCATTTTTGAAAGGAAGTAATATTTGTTTTTATATATACGACATCAGCTGCAAGGTTATTATATGCCAAAAGATGGAAATAGGAATATGTGCCTCCAATGGAAGAATGGACTTTGAAACTAATGGAGCTAGCTGAGATGGCACAACTGACTGCTTTGCTTAGATATAATCACCTAACTAAATTCCTTACAACTAAGAGTCCGCTGTTAGATTTTTTACACGATAAAAATAAAAATCAACTTTGGCTTAATGCACCATTTTTGAAAGGAACTAATACCATTGTTGGCAACCTTGCACAACAGTTGAGGCCAGACCAATTAAAACTGACTACAGTCAGCCCCACATCTGCCAACAATCAATATTCACCCCCTTTTCCTCTAGCTGATCAACAGGAGAACACAAAGAACATCATCCATTTACTGCTTTATCCTGTGATTTACTGTCAGACTTGAAGGATCAAATTTCCCTTCAGTCCTGGTCCACCCCTCATGTAGTGACATTTATTTCAACCTCCTTCCCCCCCATCCATATTTCAGTACATGCAATTATATGTATTATCTTGGTAATTTATGCAATTAGAAAAGTTGTTACAAGGAAAGTTATAAAGATGGCATATACAGTATATACCCATTAACAACTCTTAAAATCAAGATCATGAGAAACAATACTACCATTTTATAATGCCTAGGTAAGGCCACACTTGGAATACTGCATGCAGTTTTGATCACTAGAAAGAGTGCAGAGAAGAGCAACAAAGATGATCAGAGGTCTGGAGGCTAAAACATATAAAAAACGGTTAGTGGAATTGGGTATGTCTATTCTAGTGAAAAGAAGAACTAGGGATGACATGATAGTAGTGTTCCAATATTTGAGGAGCTGCCCAAAGAAGAGGGGTCAACTTATTTTCCAAAGCACCTGAAGGCAGGAAAAGAAACAATGGATGGAAACTGAACAAAGAGAGAAGCAACCTGGAGCTAAGGAGAAATTTCCTGACAGTTAGAACAATCAACCGGTGGCCTTCAGAAGTTAAGGGTGCTCCAACACTGGAGGCTTTTAAGAAGGGACTGGAGAATCATTTCTCTAAAATGGTATAGGGTCTCCTGCTTGAGCAGGTGATTGGTCTAGAACACGGGTAGGCAACCTTGGCTCTTTTATGACTCGTGGACTTCAACTCCCAGAATTCCTGAGTTCTGGGAGTTGAAGTCCACGAGTCATAAAAGAGCCAAGGTTGCCTACCCCTGTTCTAAAAGACCTCCGAGATCCCTGCCAACTCTGTTATTCTGTTATTTTGTTAATCTTCCCAGTCAGCTTACCCATTCTTTGTAGTATTAAACATCTCCTAGGACTTGTAAAGTCAAAATTATCATGGTTCAGCCATTTTGGAAGTGAGTGCTTTCCCCAATATTTGCAGTCCCAATAACTGCATTTGTTTTGGTGGCTAGATTGAGAAAAGCATGAAGAAATAACAAAGCATAACAAAAGCCTGAAGGGGATGCTGAAGATCTCTGGAAGGAGGTGATGAAGATAGGCAGTAAGGTAAGGTAAGAATTCCCACCAATGGAAGAATGGAAAACCCACTGGGGCCCACCCACCTATTAAGCGCTAAGCAATGGTGGTGGGGAGTTAAAGTGGCTCTGATGAACAGCCAGAGGATGAAGGGTATTGTCTGATCCACTGGTAAGTGATGACAATTTGCAATTAGAAAGGAAAAATCAAGACAGGAGAGGTACACAATAGGTTACAAAACAGAAAGTAATCAGAAGCCAGAAGCATCCTTTTTAACTTATTTCTGTTGCTAAAATCAAACAGCGAGGTAGAAAAAACAATGGGCCAAAGAAAAAAAAGCAATGGATGTAATTTGATAAAATCTGAAAGCTTTGATTGTTGTTTTTTTTAAATACAGTAGTTTTCTTACATCTGGTAAGGTAGCAAAATGCAACATAGGCAGAAAATGTTGCTCTCCCACTCTTCATTTGGGAAAGAAAATATATCTAAGAGAAATGCAAAGTATCACAGTTGCAAGAAAGTGGATTATTACCTGATTAGTTCACTGGGACCAACAGGTAAGTTTGATGGATTTATGTAACCACTTATCGTGTTTCCCCGAAAGTAAAGCCTACCCTGAAAATAAGCCCTAGCTTAATTTTAGGGGGTGGGCCCAATATAAGCCCTACCCCAAAAATAAGCCGTAGTTTGGGGGCAAGGCACACACTTTAAAACCAAGCTAGGGCAGGGGGGTCTGGAGCTGCCCCACGTGCCCCGCACCCACTTACCTTGCAGCCAGGCCTCTCCTCGCTGGCCCACTTCTTTGGCAGAGGTCTTCTGCAGTCAGGCCTGCATTTCTCAGTCACAGGGCTTTCCGGAAAACCTGTGCAGCCGAGAACCGAGCTATGGATTCAGCCCATAGCTCGGTTATGTAAGACCTCTGCAGCTGAGGACCAAGTTATGGATTCAATCCATTGCTTCGTACTCATCTGCATAGGCCTTCCGGAAAGGCCTGACTACAAAATGCAGGCCAGAATGACGCTGCAGAATGAAGCTGATCCTTCAGCCCCAGAAGACCTGCTGGGCCAGGCTGTTGGTCCCGGAGTTGAGTAAGACATCCCCCCCAAAATAAGACCTGGTGCTTCTTTTGGAGGCAAAAATAAAAAATAAAATAAGATCCGGTCTTAATTTTGGGGAAACACTGGTAGCTTTACATTCAGCTGTCTCAAACATCTATCTGACAGTCCCAAAGGTGCTTTTTCACGAGGCAATTGGACTTTTTTTTCTGTTTGAAGATGTTTCACTTGTCATCCAAGAGGCTTCTTCGCCTCTGATTGGATGGTGGGGAATGGAAGGATTAGATAGAACTATCTGACAGTTTCCCTTTTGCCCTACATATCTATGCATTTGCTAAGATGTGCAGGATAAGATATTTGGCAGATGCCTCAGTAGTCAGAAGCCAACCTGTCTGTCATGCAGATGACTTTCCTAGGCTATGGAACACTCTTCTTGCTGAGGTGAATGTGGTCTGAAAAATCTGTAAAGATTCGTCCTTTTTTCCCAGCCTTCACGTTTAACTGAAAATGTGTTAGCTTTGTGTGTTTATTTAAGCAGAAAAGTGGCAGAAATAAACAACTACAGATAATCCTCGACTTACAACAGTTCATTTAGCGATCATCTGAAGTTACAACAGCACTGAAAAAAAGTGACATGACTGTTTTTTCACAGGACCGTTATAGCATCCCCAGGGTCACGTGGTCAAAATTCAGATGCTTGGCAACTGACTCATATTTATGACAGTGGCAGTGTCCCAGGATCATGAATTACCTTTGGCGACCTTCTTACAAGCAAAGTCAATGGGGAAGCCAGATTCACTTAACAACCATATTGCTAACATAACAACTGCAGTGATTCAATTAACAATGGTGGCAACAGAGGTCATAAAATGGGGCAAAATTCACTTAACAACTGTCTCGCTTTAACAAATTTTGGGCTCAGTTGAGGTAGTAAGTTGAGGATTACCTGTATATTCAATAACACCAGCTGCCTGCAATTAGTGCAGGTTCGAGTCCCACCAGGCTCAAGGTTGACTCAGCCTTCCATCCTTCCAAGGTAGGTAAAATGAGGACCCAGATTGTTGGGGGCAATTAAGCTGACTTTGTAATAATGCTGCTTGGGGGGGGTGTGAAAGCCCTAACAAGCAGGCATATACATAGAATGAAGGCTACTGCTAAGCTTGTAAGCCACCCTGAGTCTTCGGAGAAGGGCGGGATATAAATGGAATTAAAATAAAAAAAAATAAGTGGAGAGCAGAGTGCTTATGATTTTAATTTTGGACCAGCTCCCCCATTCTCATCATCCTAATAAATGAATGCATTTCCATGGTATGGAATTAAATGTAAAGAAGGAACGGGCAGGGGTTCAGTGAAATCTACAAGTCTCACAGCTGACTCTCTACAGTTTTAACCAAATCATACCTTTTTTTTTTCCTTTTTAGCCTTCCAAAAATGGAACTAAGTCAGCTGGCAAAAAAGGAGATGGGGCAGATCAGATACCCTCTCCCATTTTGTATTTTACAAACTGCCCCAAAATCTGATTCTGAATTAAATCCATATTACCCCAAGACTAAGGGCTCAGCTAACTCAATTTGATTACCTCCTAATTTATTATGGGCTGACTTTTTTTTCTTTTTTTCTTTTTAAAAAAAGTCACTGTAAGCCATCAAATAATGATCAAGTGCATCAGGGTTTATCAAGCTTACAACAGACCTGTAACCTGCAGAAAGCCCAATGGTAGTTTATAGTAAACTGGTTTCCACCTTGCCAATAAAAACATGCTTGTTCGTGGCAACTGGTCCTAATCCAGAAGAATGCTGGAAACTGTTTGAATCAGCTGACTGGTTCATCTCACTGGTCTCTTCATCATCATCATTTTAGCCATTGTCTATCCCCTGGAGGATGAAGGTCTCTTCCGCGTGTTTCCAAAAGATGTCTGTCTGAGCCAGAAGTCTTCCAGGACCTCAGACGGAAATCTTTTCCTACCTGCAGCCAATTTCTCTCTCAGATTTATTGTAATTAATGTAATACTTTTTCCATGTGTCAGCTATTCCTGAGTTAGAACACACTATCCAGCTCTTGGGAGTATCAGGGAACGGGAAAAGAAAATCCTGTGCATTTATCGCACTCGGAAATTGTTAAATGGATTAGAGATATGTTCTGCCACCCTTACAAAAGAACATGGCAATCGCTGGAAAGGGTGAGTCTATGCTGGGAAGCAAAAAAAAAAAAAAACACCCCAGCCTTCTCTGGCGCAGAGTTCCAGCCTGCCAGCAGTCAAAACGGAGCTGCTGCAGTTACTAATTGTAACCAAAGATAGACTGACACTAACCTGATGTTTACTAAAGGTCAGAGAGCCAATCCAGAGGCTCCCTCAGCTGGCATCTGAAAAAGATCTAAATGAAAAGACTAGCTTTTTTTTTTTTAAAAAAAAAGAGCGCCTTTTTCTTGCAGATGAGAACGAGAAATAGATGCTGTATGCTTTTTTCCTATTGGGCCCAAGTTTCTCACATTTTCGATTATTTCAGGAGTGTGCATTTCTCGAAGAGAATCTGCATGGGTACTTTGGTCCCCATGTGCCTGCCCTAGAGTATTTTCCGGTGGGGGTGGGGGTGGGGAGGCTGCATAGAAAATCAGGGCAAAAAGGCTTCAGACATTCCAGCATCTCGGAAACAAAGCAGAGCAAATGGGTTGCAGGGATTTCACTTCCTCCTTAGGCACACTTAGGCCTTTCCACAGAGGGTCCTTTAGAAACATAATACTATGCGTAGAGCTTGGGGTTTTTTGTTTTTTTTTTCCCCCAGACGACTTTTAAACCTAATTTCCATTTTTTCAAGTCATTTGCAAAAGCCTCCCGTTGCACCAAGCATTCCGAGGGGAGGGGGGAAGGCGTCTGGATTGGGGGGAAGGCGGCCCGTGCGTGCGGTGCTCGTTTCGGCCAAAAGAGGGCAGTGTTGCTGTTTTAAATCCGAGACGGCGGAGAACCGTACCTGGCTGTGTGTTCCGGGTTGGTAAGTAACAGCTGCTGTCTCTTTCTTTTGCTATGTACAAGTTTTCACATGTCTCCGTATTCTGTAGTTAATCAGGACTTTGTAACTATCTGTCCTGCCTATTAACTGCTCCAACTTCGAAATTGTTTAAAGGTTAACACATTTCACTCTCATGCATGAGTGGCAGACGTAAGCAGGGAATGCATGCTGGCGGGACTTTTCTTTCTACAAGGAAAGAAACCAGCAAAGAGGAGAAAGGACTTAACATTTGCAAAATGGTTACAGATAACTTAGGTAGTATCTACTTCTACTATTATTTGAGCAAATTATGCACTTGCGAGCACACTACATAAAAAGGTGGATTAGAACAGGCTGTAGTTGGGATTCAAACTTAAAAGAGCGTTGGCGCTGCTTTGAGGAAGGAAGTTGGACCTGCTTGTAAAGTTCAGGTTTTCGTTTGCTTTGGGTCAGATCGGTGTTATTGAGAGAAAGGATGAATAGAAGACAACTCTTATGAAATGTAAAATGCTATTACGGTTTGTTGCACAGTCAGATGCTTAGATGAAATTTGGCAGTTGTATCCACCTATCAGCGGGATGCGGTGGCTCAGTGGGTTAGGACGCTGAGCTTGTCGATCAGAAGGTCGGAGTTTGGCGGGTTGAATCCCGAGTGCCGCGTAACAGAGTGAGCGCTTGTTACTCGTCCCAGCTTCTGCCAACCTAGCAGTTCGAAAGCACGTAAAAATGCAAGTAGAAAAATAGGGACCACTACGGTGGGAAGGTAACAGCGTTCCGTGCGCCTTTGGCGTCTAGTCATGCCGGCCACACGACCACGGAGACGTCCTCGGACAAGCGCTGGCTCTTCGGCTTTGAAACGGAGATGAGCACCGGCCCCTAGAGTCGGAAACGACTAGCACGCATGTGCGCAGGAACCTTTACCTTTACCTTTACCTTTACTATCCACCTATCAAGTCTTTCCCGAGGATTAGGGAGAGGCAGATGGTGGTATCCTTGCTGGATGTAAACTACTCCAAGGAAAGCTGCCTTTTGCAATTGACCGATGGTGATTTTGTCAATGTTGATGGTGTTCAAATGGTACTTCAATTATTTTGGGATTGCACCCTATTACTATTGACACTATGTTGGCTTTCTTTTGCCCCAGTTGTTCTACTTTTATACACAGGTCTTTGTGTTTTGTGATTGTCTCGTCCATTCTGCAACATCTACTATCCAGACTTTTTGTCTTTCCATTGGCAGTTGTTATGTCCGGAATGTTGTGTGGCAGGGGCTTGTCCGTTTGAGCTCTAAGGTCCCAGAGCACTTTTTTTAATCGGTGTGGTTATTACTACTACAGATAGTTCTTGACTTAAACAACAGTTCATTTAGTGACCTCTTGCAGTTACAGCGGCACTGAGAAAAAGCGAGTTCTGACCGTTTTTCACACTTATGACCGTTGCAGCGTCCCTGCAGTCACATGATCAAAATTTGGGCACTTGGCAGCTGACTCATATTTATGACAGTTGCAGTGCCCCGGGGTCCCGTGATCACCTTTTGCAACCTTCTGGCAAAGCAAAGTCAATGGGGAAGCCGGATTGACTTCACAACCGTGTTACTAAGTTAGCAACTGCAGTGATCCACTTAACAACTTAACTGTGGGAAGAAAGATTGTAAAATGGGGCAAAATTCACTTAACGCATGTCTCACTTAGCAACAGAAATGTCGGGCTCAATTGTGGTCGTAGGTCGAGGACTACCTGTACTACTACTGCTATTAGCCTTCAGCTTTTTACTCAGAAAGCACTTTTCTAATTCAAGCATTTAGTCTACTACTGATAACTCATTTTTTCCAGTGCTTTTCCTTGAGGCAGAAATGCTGGGTTTGTCTGCAAGTGCAAAACTGAACTGGAGGCGCTTCTGGCACGTTGACGCATCTCCCATTCTGCACCTTAGGAAAGCCAACTTCATGATGAGGACCTTAACTAATTGTAGTAGAATGCTGTTCATCAACTCTGAATAGCAGAGGCTGCCCTATTGTTCCATATAAATGACAGGAGGTTGGGGTAGAGAGATTCAGTGGGTGGCTAGCAAGTGTCCTCAAAGTCTAATGCTGATCTTAGGTCTTATTACAAGACTCAAGTGGATCTCTCTGGCAAAAGGACCGCTCAGCACTGGAGTCAGCATCACAAGCCCTCCCTCTTTCCTTCCTTCCTTCCTTCCTTCCTTCCTTCCTTCCTTCCTTCCTTCCTTCCTTCCTTCCTTCCTTCCTTCCTTTTTCTTCCTTCCTTCCTTTTCTTTCTTTCCTTCCTGTCTCTCCCTCCCTCCTTCCTTCCTTTTTCTTCCTTCCTTCCCTCCCTTCCTCTCTCCTTCCTTCCTTTTCCTTCCTTCCTTCTTTTTTTCTTTCCTTACTTCCTTCCATCCCTCCCTCCCACCCACCGTCCTTCCTTCCTTCCCTTCCTCCCTCCTTCCTTTCTCTTCCTTCCTTTTCCTTCTTCCTTCCTTCCTTTTTATTCCTTCCTTCCCTCCCTCCCTTCCTCCTTCCTTTCTTTTCTTTCCTTCCTTCCTTCCTTTCTTTTCTTTCTTTACTTCCTTCCTTCCTTTTCTTTCCTTCCTTCCCTCTTCCTTCCTTTTCCTTCTTCCTTCCTTTCTTCCTTTTTATTCCTTCCTCCCTCCCTCCCTTCCTTTTCTTTCCTTCCTTCCTTTTCTTTCCTTCCTTCCTTCTGTCCCTCCCTCCCTCCCTCCTTCCTTTTTCTTCCTTCCCTCCCTCCCTCTCTCCCTCCTTCCTTCCTTTTCCTTCCTTCCTTCCTTCCTTCCGTCCCTCTGTCCCTCTATCCCTCCTTCCTTCCTTCCTTCATCCTTCCTTTTCCTTCTTCCTTCCTTCCTTCCTTTCCTTCCTTCCTTCCGTCCCTGTCCCTCTGTCCCTCCTTCCTTCCTTCCTTTTTCTTCCTTCCCTCCCTCCCTCCTTCCTTTCCCTTCCTTTCTTCCTTCTTCCTTCCTTTTCGTTCTTCCTTCTTCCTTCCTTCCTTCCTTCCTTCCTTCCTTCCTTTTCCTTCTTCCTTCCTTCCTTTCCTTCCTTCCTTCCGTCCCTGTCCCTCTGTCCCTCCTTCCTTCCTTCCTTCCTTTTTCTTCCTTCCCTCCCTCCCTCCTTCCTTTCCCTTCCTTTCTTCCTTCTTCCTTCCTTTCCCTTCTTCCTTCTTCCTTCCTTCCTTCCTTCCTTCTTTTTCTTTCCTTCCTTCCTTCTTCCTTCCTTTTTCTTCTTCCTTCCTTCCTTCCTTTCCTTCCTTCCTTCCGTCCCTGTCCCTTTGTCCATCCTTCCTTCCTTTTTCTTCCTTCCCTCCCTCCCTCCTTCCTTTCCCTTCCTTTCTTCCTTCTTCCTTCCTTTTCCTTCTTCCTTCTTCCTTCCTTCCTTCCTTCCTTCCTTCTTTTTCTTTCCTTCCTTCCTTCTTCCTTCCTTTTTCTTCTTCCTTCCTTCCTTTCCTTCCTTCCTTCCATCCCTGTCCCTCTGTCCCTCCTTCCTTCCTTCCTTTTTCTTCCTTCCCTCCCTCCCTCCTTCCTTTCCCTTCCTTTCTTCCTTCTTCCTTCCTTTTCCTTCTTCCTTCTTCCTTCCTTCCTTCTTCCTTACTTTTCCTTCTTCCTTCCTTCCTTCCTTTCCTTCCTTCCGTCCCTGTCCCTCTGTCCCTCCTTCCTTCCTTCCTTTTTCTTCCTTCCCTCCCTCCCTCCTTCCTTTCCCTTCCTTTCTTCCTTCTTCCTTCCTTTTCCTTCTTCCTTCTTCCTTCCTTCCTTCTTCCTTACTTTTCCTTCTTCCTTCCTTCCTTCCTTTCCTTCCTTCCCTCCCTCCCTCCTTCCTTTCCCTTCCTTTCTTCCTTCTTCCTTCCTTTCCCTTCTTCCTTCTTCCTTCTTCCTTCCTTCCTTCCTTCCTTCTTTTTCTTTCCTTCCTTCCTTCTTCCTTCCTTTTTCTTCTTCCTTCCTTCCTTCCTTTCCTTCCTTCCTTCCGTCCCTGTCCCTTTGTCCATCCTTCCTTCCTTTTTCTTCCTTCCCTCCCTCCCTCCTTCCTTTCCCTTCCTTTCTTCCTTCTTCCTTCCTTTTCCTTCTTCCTTCTTCCTTCCTTCCTTCCTTCCTTCCTTCTTTTTCTTTCCTTCCTTCCTTCTTCCTTCCTTTTTCTTCTTCCTTCCTTCCTTCCTTTCCTTCCTTCCTTCCATCCCTGTCCCTCTGTCCCTCCTTCCTTCCTTCCTTTTTCTTCCTTCCCTCCCTCCCTCCTTCCTTTCCCTTCCTTTCTTCCTTCTTCCTTCCTTTTCCTTCTTCCTTCTTCCTTCCTTCCTTCTTCCTTACTTTTCCTTCTTCCTTCCTTCCTTCCTTTCCTTCCTTCCGTC
Source organism: Vipera berus (assembly GCF_964194415.1). Lineage (NCBI taxonomy): Eukaryota > Metazoa > Chordata > Lepidosauria > Squamata > Viperidae > Vipera > Vipera berus. Next base: position 150,168,536 of record NC_138202.1, on the reverse strand, counting down.
CCTGTCCCTCTGTCCCTCCTTCCTTCCTTCCTTTTTCTTCCTTCCCTCCCTCCCTCCTTCCTTTCCCTTCCTTTCTTCCTTCTTCCTTCCTTTTCCTTCTTCCTTCTTCCTTCTTCCTTCCTTCCTTCTTTTTCTTTCCTTCCTTCCTTCCTTCTGTCCCTCCCTTCCTCCTTCCTTCCTTTTTCTTCCTTCACTCCCTCCCTCCTTCCTTCCTTTTCCTTCCTTCCTTACTTCTCCCTCCCTTTTTTCCTTCCTTTTTCTTCCTTCACTCCCTCCCTCCTTCCTTTTCCTTCCTTCCTTCTTTCCTTCTTCCTTCCTTCCTTTTTCTTCCTTCCTTCTTTCCTTCTTTCCTTCTTCCTTCCTCCCATCCCTCCCTTCCTCCTTCCTTCCTTTTTATTCCTTCCTTCCTTCCCTCCCTCCCTCCTTCCTTCCTTCTTGTCCCAGCACATTTGGAAGCAGCAGATTGAGGTGGTTTGCCTTAAGATATTTAAGAAAATTATAAATATTATCAAATGTCAATAAATAGATGAATTTTCTCAATAGCAAAAGTGGCTCATCTTTGTAACCTGGCTTCAGAATTTTAGGAGGTAGAAGTGTCGTGGTTTTGACTCATTGGATAAAGGGCAGTGTCCCAGCACATCTTAATAATTTTCTTGAAACTAGGCTGTGATCCCATGTCTTGGTCCTCATTCTCTAAATGCTCTTTGGGTCAGGCACTTTGTACAAAACTGCTGACTTCTGTACTCTTATTAAAGAAAGTCTAGATAGGAGGAAGGGAAGAGAAAATGTCCGCACAATCTTAACTAAAATTATGATTTCCAATGTTACCTTCTAGGCCACAAATACAGATCCATGTTGTATTGAACAAATATATCTGGTACATAACCAATCTGTGCAGAAAACGATGCCGACTACTGTATCACTTTTTAGAAAACATTGACCCTTGAGCCTTGAGGCTATCTTGAGAGCTCACAGAAACATATTGATCTAAAAAAAAGACCTAATTTTCACGTGGCATTGGGATTAGTTTATTTTTCTCCCACTTTCTGCAAAAGGGCTTTTGTATTGCTCCTTACGTGATGCAAAAAAAATGCAGGTAGCATTCAAATACACTGTAGCAAAGATACCACTTGTGAAACTTCGAAAATCTTTACTGGACTTTTAATGGGAAAGAAAACATTAATATTTCCCCATTCTACACATTTAGCAAGTTGGGAATCACTTAAATTGAACCCACCCAACTGGATTCCTCCAAAATGCGTAGATTTTTTAAAAAAAGTTACATTGAAGTATAAAACAGCCCCTCTGCTTAACAATACCTCACTTCTTCTCTCTCTTAAAGCCACCTGCCTCCCCAATCCTTAGTTCTCAAACTATCCATCTTAGTTCTGGTGCCTTCTCCAGTGTCTGGCAGTAAATGTACCAGGGGAAGAAAAAAAACACCATGTTCTTAAAAGAATAATAATCGTCTTGCCGGTTTCTGAAGTCCAAATTATATTTCTCTTTTTCAAATATTCATTTAAAAAGTATAGATTGTATTTGATTGAAGAGGAGGTCTGTAATGAATGGTATTCTTGTTTGCGTACAAAAACTAGCTCCCCGTGCCATGCTCTGACAGTAATTGTGGCCTGAATGCAGACGGCACAATCACGGAGTGGGCTTAATGGCTACCCTGCGGATTGAGTGCTCCAATTTTGTTATTATCAGACTACTTTTTTAAAATGCAGAAATTAGCCAGGCCAGCAAAGAGTTAATTGAGTTTCTGTGCCAGAAAACTCTCCAAGAGTGTTAATTGAGAGGAATGCTTTGTCTTTTAGGCACAGAGGAAATTTCAAAGACTCTCTATAGAACAGATGATATCATGGACCCAGGAACCGAGGATCTTTTTAAACGGCCCTGATTACAAGAGAGACTCCCCTCTGAAGCATGCCTGCTCATCACGGGGTCATCAGAAAGAAATCCCAAAGCATCAGTTTATCTCCCTAAGACAGGAGGAAAAACAGCCATGGAAACACTGGAGTCACCGTGATCCCTTTTCCTCAGCATCCAATCTCTTGTTACCACTTTGTTGTTGTTGTTGTTAGTTGCAAAGTCGTGTCCGACCCATCGCAACCCCATGGACAACGTTCCTCCAGGCCTTCCTGTCCTCTACCATCTTCTGGAGTCCATTTAAGCTCACGCCTACTGCTTCGATGGCTCCATCCAGCCACCTCATGCTCTGTCGTCCCCTTCTTCTCTTGCCCTCAACCTTTTCCAGCATTAGGCTCTTCTCCAGTGAGTCCTTCCTTCTCATTAGGTGGCCAAAGGATCTGGCCTTCTAAAGAGCAGTCAGGGTTGATCTCCTCTAGGACTGACCGGTTGGATCGCCTTGCAGTCCAAGGGACTCGCAGGAGTCTTCTCCAGCACCATCGTTCAAACTGAGATTCTAGCAAAGGAGAAGAACCTCAACAGTGTGGAAAAGGGAAAAGTCTCTCATTGCCGTGTTTTGTCTTTCTCTTCGCCTGACTGTCAAACAAGCTGCCAAAGCGATTGCTGGAATTCCTTGTCAGCATTTTGTTTCTCCTCCTAATCAGCAAATAGTCAAAAGTTTGCTTCCTTCTGCAGAAGGAACCGAGCACCATTGATCTCCTGGGGTTCTTCCCTTCATCTTCTCAGGGTTCCCTCTCAGCCCAGTAATCCAACTCTTGGCCCAGAACAAAAACCCATCCCCTGATCGTGCCGTTTTCCCTTTCCAGGCATTTCCCAAACTGATTTGGGACGGACCCAGAAAGGAACTGATGGTGTTGCTGTTCTACAAGATGTGGTGCGAGAACTAGCAAAAAACAAAAAACCCTTGTCACAATCTGGACTTCAAACGTGTGCACCTGGTAGAATTGTACAAGAGAGCATGCAATTGCCAGCAATGAAAGGAGACATTGAGAATCACAGAAGAGTTAATTACCATAGTCTATCCGGTTTGGCACTGCCAGCATTGACTGGCAGCTGTTCTATGGGGTTTCAGGCAAGGCTTTTTAAATCTACCTGGAAATGTACCTGGGGATTAAATCCAGAAAAGATTGAGATAAGAAAGGTTTTCTAGATTATGGCAGAGGTGGTTTGGGTAGTAAAAACAGTCAGAATCCTTGCTTCATAAGGTTACAAACTATGGCTTATTTAACTGTGATTAACTGAATAAAGACTGGGCGCATACAAACTTTCAAGTCAAATTAGTCTGTAAGATGTAGACAGACAGTCTGTTAACCTGCTATCTTCCAATTTTGAGATGGCAGAAAGGTATCCTCGCATAAATTGCACTGTCCTGGCTGCTGAATGCTATTCTTTCACAGGACCAGCCTCAAAGTGTTGCTGTCCTGATAGTTTTAATGCGGGACAACTTCAGGGAACATGTTTGGTAGATTCTTGTAGCTTTTCTCCTGCCATCGAGCGTCGCCAGCAGGGAAAAGCAACCCCCCAGTCACTCTCAATGTGTGATGAGTGCCATGCATAAATCCAGTTAAAAGAAGCAGGGGACTGGCTAAAAGGAAGTGACAGCGGAGATAAAACTTTGGGCAACAATTATATGTCATCGTTGGTCAGGAAGAGAATATTTGATGCTCAGAATCTACATCACTTTAGTCTGAAGACCCTTTTTAATTAAACATTACTGTAATTAAACTAGACGTACCAAATCCACTCTCGGCGTGATCTCTAAGCCCATGATAATCATTCTTTTCCCCACATGCCTTAGAGATATTGAAAAACCTGCGAAATCATATTGTTGCTTTTTGCTGGTCGATGAGGCGTACCTGTATTTACAACAGCAGGGGGAGGTCCAGAGGAGAATGGCATTATTTTCTGTTTTTCCTATTTGCACTGTTTCCTCTGCCGCTCTCATGAGTGGGAAAGGCTCAAGGAAGGAAGGAAGAGGGAAGGGTTGTTCAGAAAGGAGATGGAGCAGGAGAAAAAAATCGTCAGGCATTTCCTCCTCCTTTGCAGCAAACAACTATTTTACAAACAAACAAACAAACAAATAAATAAATTCAGAGGAAATATTAGGAGAGGGGGCAGAGAGGTATAAATAAAAAGCAAAGGTGCTGTCTTATCAGCAGAATTTCAGAAACATGGATAAATGGCCTTTTTAAGAGGTTGCACCCATAGGTAGGGATGCGGTGGCTCAGTGGGTTAGGACGCTGAGCTTGTCGGTCAGATGGTCGGCAGTTTGGCGGGTCGAATCCCAAGTGCCGCATAACAGAGTGAGCGCCTGTTACTCGTCCCAGCTTCTGCCAACCTAGCAGTTCGAAAGCACGTAAAAATGCAAGTAGAAAAATAGGGACCGCTACGGTGGGAAGGTAACAGCGTTCCTTGCGCCTTTGGCGTCTAGTCATGCCGGCCACATGACCATGGAGACGTCCTCGGACAAGCGCGGGCTCTTCGGCTTTGAAACGGAGATGAGCACCGGCCCCTAGAGTTGGAAAACGACTAGCATGCACGTGTGGGGGAACCTTTACCTTTACCCATAGGTAACCTACTGAAACCATAGTGTAGGAGAGTCTGCTCTAGTATGGCATTTTTTTTCCTTAAGTACCACCTCAAGATGCTGCATGTGGGCAACATAGGGCAGATTGATGTGCTTCAGAGAGGTGGACTATAATGACAGGGCCAATGCTCAGAATCCTGTACTTTTCATTGGTTCTAGCAGATTCCTGTGGAAATCACCCTTTCTATCCATACCTTGACCTCCTCCTCACCTGCTTTGGTCACCACCCAGTCCAGATCACTGGTACCCATTGTCTTTTCTTTTTTTTTCTTTTTGTAGTTTGGCTAAGCAGTCAACAGGTTGTTGGGCTGAGTCCAAGGCTTTATAGGAAATGTTAATCAATCTTCAAAACAAAAGAGTTGTTTTTTTACTTTTTGATATGAAAAGGTGGCAAAGCCTACAGCGTAAGATGAAAGGAAGCTGCCCTGACAAATTTTTATTGGCTTTTTTAACTTACCATTTCTTTCTTTTTAAACCTGATTATTACAATTAGAGGTATAACTATCATTTATGCTTTTAATGAGTAACCAGATATTTTAAACTGTAAATTCTCATTCTCGTAATCTCAATGTAAATAGTATCTAAGGCCATAAATTAAGACAAATGGAGGCAAATTTTAAACTTCAATCCAATATTTTATGTGCTAAATGCTGGAAGGAAGGAAGGAAGGAAGGAAGGAAGGAAGGGAGGGAGGGAGGGAGGGAGGGAGGGAGGGAGGGAGGGAGGCTGAACAACCACTTAGACTTCCACAGATATTTCTAAGGATTTGAAACTCAAGAAAATCATAAAAAATACTTACACTTGGTCTAAGATTGTTATGGGCATATCTTCTTGCCTATAGCTGGAAGGATAAAGGTAATTCATTCATAAACAGATGAACAGATGAAAACACATTAAGAGCTATAGATTAAAGCTTTCCAAGCAAAGTATTTAGGGATTCTTCAGGGTTCTGTGACATTTCAAATACAACTATATTTTGTGCATCAAGTACAATTAATTGAAAGGGGATTTCTTTTTTTAATTTTTATAATAGTAAATGTGTTGTTTTTTTCATAAATCCAAAGAATTGAAATTCAGACTTTGATTCGTTCTGTTTGTCTCATCAAACTTTTTCAGGGTAAGTTGATTCAAATGCTTCAGGTCTTTAACACATCTACTCATAAGTAAAGCTTACCGAAATACAGAAAGCTTTAATATTTGCTTTGGATTGAAAACTCCTCTCTTTTGGAAGTATGATTTCAGTAGCACTGACCTTTCAGTGCCTGACAACCTATTGACCACAAAGGGCAGGAGGACATAGAAAGAAAAATTAGAATGTATGCTATGCTGCTTCTTAGCCCATCCTTCTTGATTGCTGATCTCAGGATCTTCTGCCTTTGTTCTCATGTAAGATCCTATCAGGTAAAAGCCTATCCTTAATGTGTACTTTAAAGGGACGCGGTGGCTCAGTGGGTTAGGACACTGAGCTCGTCGATCAGAAGGTCGGCAGTTTGGTGGGTCGAATCCCGAGTGAGCGCCTGTTACTCGTCCCAGCTTCTGCCAACCTAGCAGTTCAAAAGCAGGTAAAAATGCAAGTAGAAAAATAGGGACCACTACGGTGGGAAGGTAACAGCGTTCCATGTGCCTTTGGCGTCTAGTCATGCCGGCCACATGACCACGGAGACGTCCTCAGACAAACGCCGGCTCTTCGGCTTTGAAATGGAGATGAGCACCGTCCCCTAGAGTCGGAAATGACTAGCACGCATGTGCGGGGGAACCTTTACCTTTACCTTTAATGTGTACTTTATTAGTTACATTTTTCCTGTTACAATTGGAAAACTGTTTCACTAGTCCTTGTTTAGATTGGATTACCTCTTGAAGACATTCTGGCACAACAAAACAAATGCTTCGCTTCCAAAAACTCCATAATCTCAGTCTCATTCTTTTTATTGCACGTGTTATCCTTTCACTAATGGCAGAATAGCATGCCACACTGCATAAGGTGTGAGGATCCTTCCTGTGGACGTCCAATTAAAAATGATCAGAGGTTAAACCTACACTTGACAAAATCTTCTTTCGTTCCCTAAAAACAACTTCAAAGACTGCTTCAGTGGTCCCTGACTAGAATCAGTAATTTGAACATCCCATCCTGCCCAAGGCTGCTACTGTATTAACCGTGGAAGAACAAAAGATCCTTTGTTGTAGCAAGTTCACCATCATTCAAAGCCTAGAACAGGGGATTTGAGTATTGCCCTTCTTTCCAGGGAAAATTAAATTATTTCTTGTAGGAAGAAGTATTATCATCAGTCCAAAATCTCCTGCCCATCAAATTAAATGAATGATCTAGAATTCTCGTGATTTGATAAAAGGAAGGAAGCTCATCGTTGTCCATTTTTCTCTGAGTTGCCTTATACCATGTGATATTGATTCTTGGCATTCCTTAAAAATATTTTAAATAGATTTATTTATATAGAGAATGCAATCAAACAGTTGGAATATGATGAGACAATATAATATAAAGAAATGAGCATTCATAAAGGTAAAGGTTTTCCCTGTCCAGTTATGTCCAATTCTGGTGTGTGTGTGTGTGTGTGTGTGTGTGTGTGTGTGTGTGTGTGTGTGTGCCCACCTCTGATTCTTAGCCAAAGGAACCAGCATTGTCTGAAGATCCTTCCATGGTCATGTGACAGGATGACAATATACCAAGGTGCACGGAACATTGTTACCGTCCCATCAAAGTGGTACCTATTTATCTACTTGCATTTGCATGCTTTTGAACTGCTAGGTGGGTCAGGAGCTGGGGCGAGTAATTGGAGCTCACCACGTCGCGGGATGCTCAGGCCTCGAACCTGAGCTGTCAGCCTTCCAGCTGACAAGCTCAGTGTCTTTAACTGCTGAGCCATCGCACCCCTGATAAGTATTCAGGTCTCTATTGCATGTTTATCTTCTCTTCTCCTTCTTCTCCTCAGAGGTCTCCTGACTTTATCTCCCCCTTTGTGCAGGTCATGGTGAGAAATGGCAATAAGTCCCCAAGTCACCCAGAGAGCTCTGTGATCAAGGGTGGATTTGAACCAGGATCTCTCTGTTCCAAGTCCCACTTTTCACTGGACCATATAATATTGCATGCCTCTTTTTCTTTTTTCTTTTTTTTTATTCAAAAGTTTTACAAAATTTTAATAATAACCCCCCCCATCAACCCTCTCCCCTTCCCTCCCCCCCCCCCGGACTTCCCAAAGCAGAATACAGGGTATTACATATAGCAATCTTATGCAAAAATATGCTAAATATCTATTACAACGTTAACAAACCTTCCACCCTTTAACTCCCTTATAAGAAAACTAAAGTAATTATAATAACACTTCTATAATTGTTAAGAATTATTCATATGCTATTTGAAACTTTTTAGTCCCATATTTGTTCTGAATATCATCAATCCATCTTTTCCATTCCAAAATATATTTTTCTTGTGACTGTTCTTTCAAATATGCTGAAACTTTTGCCATTTCAGCTACGTCCATTACTTTAAGTATCCATTGTTCTATTGTAGGTAAATCTTCTTTCTTCCAATGTTGCGCCGCCAACAGTCTGGCTGCCGTTATTAAGTGTAACATTAATTTAGTTTCTATAACAGTACAATCCAAAATGATCCCCAATAAGAATAGCTGCGGAGTATGCCTCTTTTTCATAGTCCAACAGACAATGTATATCTATTGCTATAGTCACTGTAGACCAGGGGTGTCAAACTCAATTTCATTGAGGGCCGCATCAGCATTGCAGTTGCCCTCAAGGGGCCGGGTGGGTATGGCCAGGGTGGGCGTGGCCTACTGGGTGGGCGTGGCTAGAGTGTGTATGGCCTACTGGCTGGGCGTGGCCAGCTCTACATCGTTTGCATCAAGGGTGCCTATGGGGGCCTGGGCAGGAGTGGGACAGATCTGAGGGTCTCTGGCAGAAGGAGGGTCTCTGGGCCAGGGCCAAGGCAGTGGGGGCCGTTCCCTCACTGTTTCCAGGATGGCTTCGTGGGCCGCATGAAACCACTTCGTGGGCCGGATCCGGCCCCCGGGCCTTGTGCTTGACATGTCTGCTGTAGACTGTACTTCTCCTGTGTCTGTCTGTCTGTCTGTCTGCAATCATTTCATCCATTTCTGCTATTTCCAAACCTTTTTTTTTCCTCCCCTAATGCAAATTTAAATCTTTCAGGGCACAATTTTCTAGCTTCTCGCTGAACATCTCAAGTGTTGCAGTATAAAATATGCTAGATTTTTCCCTGCAAGATTGGCAAAAGACCTGAATTTTGGATTTCTGTTTCTGCATCTCTTGTGAAGGAAGCTAATATTTAATCATTGCTCATTTACCCACTGATCTCATCAGGTAAAAGGATAAAAGATACCCTGAACTGAAGAGGAAAGTAAAATGCTTCAGCAGTGCACATAAAAGGTAGCGAATTCTATAATAACCAAAAGGAAGAAAATGTAGCTCTGGATATGGGATTGTACTTCACTTCCCCAAAACTATTTATTCTGCGATTTAAGACATGTAACACTATAGGTGAATTGTGGCTTTTTGGACCCCAAGATGTTATTTAGTTTTTCTTGAGCATTTATATGTGGCGTTTGCTGTTCTATTTAGGCAAAAATCTGTTCTACCATGTTTTAAGCTTCACTCATACTATAGTATAATATACTGAAATGTGCAAAGGAGTGGCCAGCTTTTCTTGAGTTCAGATTGCATGCAAGCAAACTTAATCCCAGTGTTCAAGTTCCTTCTTCTTATGCCAGTCACAATTTCTAATTAGCTTTCCCAATGGAGAAAGAAGATGGATTATATTTTAATATCCAGAGACTAAAATTAGTTTATATTTTAGCAAGTTAGCACTTCTTAGCAGTTGATTTACTCTTGAAGCTGCAAAATCTGCGAGCTTGCAATTAATCATGCGTTGGTCATTTTCTTTCAAAAATGTTCATTTTGTCTGTCTGGATCATAATAGGAGAAAACATGTAATTTATGCAGTTTAGAAATTATTGCCTTGTATTTAACTATGTCATAATATATTTTCTCACCCGCTCATTGTTCACAACATGATAAAAGAATATCATTTTCAGAAATTTATCTTATTTTCCTTTTTTTCAATGAGAAAATCAGAATAATTATGTGAAACATTACTAACATCTAATTATTTTACTGTTTTATGTATCATAGGTTTTACTGTTTGAGTATAGTCTTTTGAAAAATTATAAACACATCATTTCCCCCCCCCCAAACTTTAAATAGTCTTTTTCAAAAACCTAGGTTTCATACTACGGGCTTGAACAGAAAAAGTAATCATGGAATTTTATGATCCCAAAGCATGTATTAAAAAGTTGCTTGCAGTCAAAAAGTGACCAATCATTTTTAGCCAACTTCTACCAAAATACTAACCTGTAAACTGACATGCAAAAATACTTTATTAAAATGCGGGCTGTGTACTGATCACTCACTATGCTGTGGCAGCAAATCAATTAGGCTACCAATTGTGTTCATTAGAACTCATTTAAATCTCAATTAAAAAGTTAATTAAAAGTAAGAGTGAAGGGAAATCATGTCTAATATTCATATTAAATCCAAATCACCAAATTAATTTCAAATCCAAATCTACAATCCGTACTGCAATTTTATAAATACTGTACATATGCGAGAATTAACAGAATTATTTGTGTGGGACTGAAATGGTGAGCCAAAGTTACTTGGTTTATAAACATTGCAATATTTGATGAGTCAGACTTTTTCCATTTCCTGGAAGCATATTAGACAAATACTACTTTAGTTCTACAAATTTGCTCCATATATTATTTTTCTGATTCAGAGACTTACAAGCGCTACAGTGATTCTTTCCCTGCTTAACTACATCTATAGTATAGGTCACAAATTCATGCCAACATGCCTATATGTTTGTGACAGGTAAACATTGAAGCTTCTGCATTTGAGAAATTCTACCCTCATTCTAGTTTTTTCCTTTGTTTTGACTTTATTTTGTACAGACTGGGTAATGGTTTTTTTAAAAAAACCTTCCTCACTAAAACTCAGAGACCCACAACCTTAAAAATATTGTGACAGAACACAGTTGCAGAAAATTTTATAGAGTTCATTGGGTTTTGTATTTGGAGTTTCGTTTCTTTTTTTTCTTTTTAAAAATGTTTTATTCATTTTTTTATTATTATAAAACATAAGTACTTAGTAAACAATGTGAAGTCCGGGTCCATTTGTTACTTGATATTATATCTTAGCTTCTTCAATACAAGTCTGTTCAATACTACACAGTCCAGTGTTGTTTTTTTCCTGATCCTCCTTTCTTCCCATATTGTTTTCATTTTCCCACCACTGCGCAAATACAGTTCTTGCTACAATTAATACATACAAAATTAGATATACACATCCTCATCATATTTTTCTAGTATTATACGAATAACAGTAATATCATTTTGTTTTCGTATTTCCCATATCAAAAAAGGTGCTATTCTAATTATAAATCATATCTTTCTTATTGTAAAAGTCTATTTATATCTAAGGGTTATCTAGTCTTTTAACCATATTCAAACAGATATTTAAGCATATAACGCCCCCTCTGGCTGAGCGCCAAAGAATTGAGGCCTTTGAACTATGGTGCGGGAGAAGACTCCTGCGAGTCCCTTGGACTGCAAGGCGATCAAACCGGTCAGTCCTAGAGGAGATCAACCCTGACTGCTCTTTAGAAGGCCAGATCCTGAAGCTAAAACTCAAATACTTTGGCCACCTAATGAGAAGGAAGGGCTCACTGGAGAAGAGCCTAATGCTGGGAAAGATTGAGGGCAATAGAAGAAGGGGATGACAGAGAATGAGGTGGCTGGATGGAGTCACTGAAGCAGTAGGCGTGAGCTTAAATGGACTGCAGCAGATGGTAGAGGACAGGAAGGCCTGGAGGAACGTTGTCCATAGGGTCGCGATGGGTCAGACACGACTTCGCAGCTAACAACAACAACAACAACAACTGGTAAGTTAGATCTGTTTTTTAAGTCTAACTCTAGCTTGCTTTCTTTGCCAAATAGCTTTCCAGGCCAAGGCAATTAAATCACCAAAGAATTTTTCCTCTATTTTATGGATGTTGCTTGAAACGGGAAAAACAATTTAAGTAGGGCGGAGTTTCATTTCTGTAGGCCACCCTGAGTTATCGTGAATGAGTTGTGAAGCCATATAAATTTGCCTAATAAATAGGTTGTCAAACTACAAACCTGACTGTCTTTAGGACTGCTGTAGTGTTTCTAGGCTTGTCTACAGTAATGGGAGGGAGATGGGAGAGTTTCGGATCCACAGGTGCTCCTTATCAGCGTGAGAGGTGAAGCTGCTGAGGAAATATTTTGGCGGATTGAAGTTTCTTCTCATAGCAATTGCTGGAAGAGTAATTGGACAATGTGAGCTGACGTGTCAGAGAGGGGAGGGAAAGTTTTACTTTTTTAATTACCTGCTTCCCGCCTTATCCTCAGAGCTAGCTTCCCTTTTATCTTACCAATTTGCTAATGCCTAATAAAGTTTACATTAGAGAACTCAGTCTCTCTGGTGTTTTGCTTCGTTGGGCTTCTCAGCCGGAACATGACATAGGTAAGCTCTAGCTCAGGGATGGGCAACTATGGCACCTTTACGAACTGTGGACTTCAACTCTGCCAGGCATTCTGGGAATTGAAGTCCACAGGTCATAAAAGTGCTGTCAAAAGAACATTGTGGGGTTCCAACTTGAGCCAAGGCTGCACAAGGATAAATAAAAATGAGATCCAGACAGTTGTGAGGAAAGAAGAAAGCAAATTCCTGAAAGCAAAACAGCTTGCCTTTAGAGGCAGGCTGCTGAAAAATGGGGTACAGCAGCAGATTTGTATAGGGGGAGCTTGTTCGGGGTGAAGTGTCTATGTGCTAGGGTGACGTGTGTGTGTGTGAGTGTGTGTGTGTGTGTAAGTTTATTCTTGTGAACATGCAGTTCTTCTGGGAGATCAAATTTAATTAACTCTGTGATTGCAGACCTTATCCTTTGATATGTGGATTAGGTCTGGGTAACTTATTTGGGGGTTTGAGGAAGTTTGCTAATTTTAGTTGATTAACTTAGTTTCAGCTTGACTGCCAATTAGCTAGTGGAGACACTGATTCTTGGACCATTGTGGATTCTGTTAATATTGTAAGGGAAGATGCAAACAGTATAAAGGATAAAATAGGTTTAATATAAAACTTCTCACAGCGCCATAGTTGGCCACCCCTGAGATAGCTGGTGCATCACTGAAGCTATGCAAAAGTCTTCCCACAGTTTATACTGTACTTGCCCTGTGGGACATCTGCCTTCTCTCCAAGTTCTCCCAGAATGATCATCCTCCAGTTCCAAGAGTGGAGGTTCAAATCACCCAATACAACTTGTCTGGTCGGTCTTCATCCATCCTGCTATGAGATAAAATAGCTGGGTAAGGGATGCTTCCCTGCAGCTGGGAGAACGGTTCAATAGGAGGGACCCTTTAGCCCAATGTCATAAGGCTACAAAATGGCCACTCGCTATCTAGATTAATCTTCAAAACTGATGTTAGAGTTACCATTTTATAGAATAACAGGTACTTTACTACCTGCAGGCTTCATGTGGATGACCATGTGGCTTTGGGGTTATGGTTGTCTGTGTCCATTCCCATAGTATGTCTGAGTAAATAAGAGAGAGATATAGCTTCTTTTAAGCCACTGTGATAATAATAATAATAATAATAATAATAATAATAATAATAATAATAATAATAATAATAATAATAATAATAGTAATAATAATAATAATAATAATAATAATAATAATAATAATAATAATAATAATAATAAGAAGAAGAAGAAGAAGAAGAAGAAGAAGTAGTTGGAAGGGACCTTGGAGGTCATCTAGTCCAACCCCCTGCTAAGGCAGGAAACCCTATACCATTTCAGACAAATGGCTGTCCAGTCTCTTCTTAAAAATTTCCAGTGTTGGATCATTCACCACTTCTGGAGGCAGGTTGTTCCACTGGTTAGTTGTTCTAACTGTCAGGAAGTTTCTCCTTAGTTCTAGTTAGTTAGTTCTGTGAAGCTTCTTTAATTGAAAGAAAGGATATAAATCTGACAATGAAATTGTTGTAAAGTGCCATTTAAAATACTAGAAAATATCTAAAATATACCAATGTAATAACATCTGTAAGCAGTGGAGAAAATGCTGAGAAATGAAAATGACTTAAAAGAGACTCACTTAAAAGAGAATGGAACTGACTTGCATACTTTTGAAGAAAACAGAATGAAACTTAAAAAGAATATTAAATTGAGAATTTGTTAAGAACATAAGAAGAGTTCTTGGGAAACAGAACAAAGTCTACCTAGTCAAACATCAGGATTCCCACAATGGTCAACTAGGGCTAAGAATTATGTATTTGTTGTTTGTTTGTTTATTGGTTTTATACAATTCCCAACATAGTGCCTTCATCCTGTTTTCCTACAACCACAATTTTGTAATGTGGGATGAGAGAAAATCACCGGATCAACATCAGTCAGCCAGTTTTCATACCTAACGGAGGATTAGAACTCATATTCTTCCTGTCTCTAGCCCAGCACTGTAACCATCACACCAAACTGGCTCTCAGCTATGATATAGGATCCACAGGAAGCCCTTGAGTAACTTACAAGCATCATGATTTCACTGAATGAATGGTATTCACAATGGATTCTCAGGATGCCAGCCCTTGCAACATCCCCATGGTCACATGATCACAGGCTTGCAATTACAGTATGACTTTGAGGAGTTCCACAGTCAAGTGATTGTGATTTCTGACATTTCCCTGCCAGCTTCCCACAAGCAAAGTCAATGGGGAAGCTGGCAGGAAGTCAGAAGTTGCGGCCACCTGAGGTCCTTGCTTAACAAAGGCAACAGAGAATGCCAGAATTGCCATCACTAAGCAGTGCAATCATGTGATGTCAGACACTTTATGGCTGTGCAGTTAGTGACAGCAATTCTAATCCCAGTTTTTTCCTTTGCTCTAGTGTTAAGATAGAGTGGCCTGGTCCACATTGAGACCATAATGCCAAGTATTTTGTTTTGCAAATTTCACAAACCGTACACATGTTCCACATCTGCCTGCCTGCCTGCTTGCCTGTCTGTCTGTCTGTCTCTTGTCTCTCTCTCTCACACACCCTTTGTCTCTTCCTCTTCGCTATATGGACCCCACATTTACCTTTCAATAGATAAAAAACTAGGGCAACTACAGCTTACAAATGTACTATATAGTTCAACATCTTCCTGACTCTGAGAAGCCAACGGATAAAACCTAAGTACGCTATGAATCGTCCACATACCGGTATTTCTTCCAGTAACCAATGTTCAAAGATATAATCCATTACTGTGTTTTATTCTACTGTAAAGTCCCCCAAAACAGAAGGCTATTCCTTCATTTGGTGTCACAAATTCCAGAAGTAGCTGTAGAGAGTTTCCTGGAATTGTGGGCCTTTCAGTTAAACTTACAGATAGGAATCCACTGTTTCTTCCACTGTTGGCATCTTGGGCATCACTTGGGCATTTCTCCCCCCCCCCCCGCTTAATCTCAAAAGGATTTCAGAGCCAAACAAGGCAGACCATACTCTGCTGTTCCGGAAGGCTGATCTGCGTAGCTTGCTGTGCAATGCAGATGATAGCACAAATGGGATCTGAGCAAGGCCTTCCTCTCTAGAAGCACTTGTTTTACAGGAAAGTAATTTCTCTGGCTGCCTTTCCTTTTGTTTCCTGCAGGCCCCATAAAAGAGGCCTCGGAAGTGGCAGTGACTCATCCTGACAAGCCAGGGAAAGCTTCTCCCCCCCCCCCACCCTTAATTTCACATGCAGTCCTTGGCACGGAGGTCTGGGCAGAGGTGGGCAGTGTTTAGTTCTGATAGACGAGGACTCAGAGTGGTTTAACAAGGAATGAGTTTATTGAATACACAAAGTCAACTGCCAACTGTCAAATGTTGCAACCCTTTTATAGGGAAAGCGTTTGAACTGTAACCAATACAAACAGTCTCTTTTCCCGCTCCTTGGTTGTGGCGTCCAATGATTGCACCTTATTTTCCCGCTTTAAACCTTGCAAAGCTGCACTATGTTTGCAATCTCTTCCAAGGCCTATTGCTAACTATTTACATACATAACACCCCTTACCCCCCAGTTGATGTCATTTTCTTACAAAATCCCTTAGGTATTTTGGTGGCCTATGTATTCTGGACGGGTATCTGTTGCTTTGGCTATTAGGGACCCTTCTTTCTGGTTGACTGCTAGGCTGCAGGTTACTACTGGACCTGGGCTCCGGGTTACTGTCTACAGATGTACTGTCTTGAATAATAGGATGTGTTTGGGATTCAGTGGTCACTGGCCTACTTCGCAGGGGTATTTCCCAATCAATTGGACTGAATTGTTGTTGTTGGGCATCAGGGAATGAGTTATCATGCCCAACCCCCACAACGCTTTCAGGCCTAATGTTGTCTGTACTGTTTCCCCTTACTAATCCTTGGTCCCCCTCAGCAGGCACACACCCACTAGATCTTTTCCTCAGTTGGTCTATGTGTCTTTTACAAATCCTATTCCCTTCCCCCTCAATGATGTAAGATAGGGGACCCAAGATTTCAGTTACCACCCCTGGAATCCATTTGTCCCCTTGGGCGTAGTTCCTGGCCCAAATCAAGTCCCCCACTTCAAATGTTCTGTTAGGAATGTCAAATTCAATGTTTGGTTGGAGTCTGTCAGGATGTAATCTGTCCAACTTGGTCAATATTTTCCTGCCCCACCTCATTTCAGCTGGGCTTTTCCCTGTAGCCGAACAGGGGGTTGTGTGTTGAGCCAACAAGAACTCAGCTAGTCTCTGATGCCAGTCACCTCGAATGATTCTTTTAAGCGCGTCCTTCGTGGTCCTCACATTCCTTTCAGCCAATCCGTTGGTGGAGGGGTGGAAGGGTGCAGAAGTCTTGTGCTTAATCGAGTTGGCCTTGAGGAAATCCTGAAATTCAATAGATGTGAATTGTGGCCCATTATCAGACACTATTAAATCTGGCAACCCATGAGTGGCAAAGAGGCCCCTTAATGCCTGTATTGTTCTGCCTGCCGTTACTGAACTGACCGGTATTACTTCTAGCCATCTAGAGTAACTGTCGACCACTACAAGGAACGTTAACCCCTGGAAAGGTCCCGCGAAATCAATATGAATCCTGGACCAAGGATTCCTAGCTAGCTCCCATTTATGTGTGCGGATGTGTTGTTGTTCAGGCCTGGAGCGTTGGCACAGATGGCAATTGGCAACGCATTCCTCAATGTCGTGGTCCAATCCTGGCCACCACAAGTGACTCCTAGCCAGGGCCTTCATCCTTACTATTCCAGGGTGTCCCTCATGCAATTCAACTAGGATAGCTGATTTGTGGATTTCCGGAATTACTACACGAGTTCCCCAGAGTAAGCACCCCATATGAACTGATAGTTCATCTTTCCTTCTGAAAAATGGACTGTATTTTACGTCCGGGTTGGCGTTGGGCCAACCACTCATGGCCCAAGCCATTACTCTTCTTAAGATGAGGTCCTTATTGGTTGCCTCAGCAATGTCTTTTGCCGTTAATGGCAAATCAGGAATATCCTGTAGGGACATTATTTGTCCCACTGGGGCAGGGTCCTCCTCTGTTGTGCTAAGGGGCAATCTGCTAAGAGCGTCTGCATGACCCATGTCCTTACCTGGCCTGTATTGGAGGGAAAATGAGTATGCTGAGAGGAAAATGGACCACCTCAGCATCCTAGGTGACATAATCTGAGGAGTCTGTTTATCTGTGGTAAACAGTCCCAGCAAGGGTTTGTGGTCAGTCAGTATAGTAAAGTTCCTACCATACAGGTAATCGTGGAACTTCTTAACTCCTGCCACAATAGCTAATGCCTCCCTGTCTATTTGCGCATAGTTCCGCTCTGCCTTGGTTAGTGTGCGGGAGTAGTATGCAATGGGTCTTTGTATTCCTCGGTTGTCTAAGTGGCTGATTACCGCCCCTACGCCATAAGGCGAAGCATCGCATGCCAGGAAGATTGGTTTGTTTTCAATAAAGTGAGTCACAGTTGAATTACTGGAAAGGATGTCTTTTAGAGTTTGGAAACTCTCTTTGTGCTTGTTCTGCCATTGCCAAGGGGTCTTCTTATCTAGGAGTCTGTGCAGAGGTTCTGCAATGGCAGCCTTATGTGGCACAAAAGTGTGATAAAAATTTACCAAGCCTAGGAAGGCCTGTAGTTCTGCCTTGTTCCTTGGTTCAGGAGCCCCTTTTATTGCTTTGATTTTTTCAGGGGTAGGATGGACTCCACTTTTGTCAATCCTGAACCCCAAAAAATCAGTGGATTTAACCCCTATGCTACATTTTTCCTTTTTTAATTTTAACCCAGCCTTTCTAAATCTGCCCAGTACCTGTTCCAGCCGCTCTACTAACATTCCTTCATCTTTTCCAGCTATTAGGACATCATCAAAGTAAGGGCATACTCCAGGTATGCCCTTTAAGGTCCTCTCCATCACTTCTTGGAAGATGCCTGGAGCTGCTGCAATTCCAAATTGCAGCCTGTGGACTCGGAACGCCCCCTTGTGGGTAACAATTGTTTGTGCCTCTGCAGCCTCCTTGGAAACAGTTAACTGTAAGTACGCATGCGCCAAGTCGAGCTTGGCGAAGATGGCGGCGTCCTGGATCGTGGCGAGGACCTGCTTCACCGTCGGGACCGGGTAAGCATGTTTTTTCATCCCAATGTTGAGGGTGGCTTTATAGTCGGCGCAGATTCTCACATCCCCATTGGGTTTGAGGGGTGTGACAATCGGCGTCTCCCATAAACCGCCCTCAACAGGTTCTAAAACTCCGAGGCCTACAAGCCGGTCGAGCTCGGCCTCGATTTTTTCTTTTAAGGCAAAAGGTACTCTCCGGGCCTTTAGCCTGATCGGGTTTACTGAGGGGTCTAGGTTAAAGTTAATGGGGGGCCCTTTGTACTTGCCTAGAGATCCATCGAATACGTCTGCAAATTCTTTGCAGACGGATTCGAGGGTCTTATTTCTAATCACAGAATTTATTCCCCCTATCCAAATTCCTAGGGCTGGAAACCAATTAAGCCCTATTAAGCTGGTCCTATTCCCCTCCGTAACTACCAAATCTAAGACCCCCTTAAACCCCTTAAAATTTACTTTAAGGCTGGTCTTCCCTTTTACGATTATTGGACTTTTTTGGAAGTCCATTAATTGGATAGTTGTTGGTTTAAGTGGAATTCTTTTTCCACTTAGTTGTTCAATTTTCTCAAGGGTTTCAGTGGAAATTATCGACACTGAAGCCCCTGAGTCGATTTCCATTCTGCAAGGGACCCCTTGCAGAAGGACCGTGATTTTTAATTTTCCGTCCGGAAAATTGTGCCCCCTTCCCCGCCGTCTCCGATTGACGCGGGCCACCTCCCTTAGAGTTGGACTTTCCACCCGGGGTTCAGGGGTCTCCTTGCCACTAGCATTAGGGGTTACCTTACCCTCTGGCCACACATCGACTTCGTTCAGACGGGAGTCCCGACCGCGACTTCTGCAGATGGCCTGGATGTGGCCAGTCTTGCCGCAAGCCCTGCACTTGGCGGTACGAAATCGGCAGGAAGCGCGGGAATGGTTGCCGCCGCAGCTGCCGCATCGGTTCTGGGTTTCGTTGTCGCGTGGTCTGGTTGCGGTGTCCCGCCATGGTCGTTGTGCCCCGGTCGGTGGTCTTTGCGGTGTTGCGGTTTGTTGCCGGCGGCCTGGGTCAGGCCCCTCGCTTCTGAGTTGTTTTGGTGCCATCTTTCCGAATCGCCTGGAGACTTCGGCGATCTCTTCCTCCCACTGCTGATCCACCTCCCCGCAGTCCACATAGCCCTCTTGGTTAATTTCGGGTGCTGTCGCCATGCTACTGCGGGGGGGGTCGCGATACCCGGTTGACTCATACGTGAGGAGTTCGTCTAACACTTCCTGTAAATCGCCGGTAGGTTTGGCGATTATTCTATTCTGTAATTGTTCATCGCGTAAACCCAGCACGACTCTGTCCCTAATTCTAATCTCTAAATTGTCGTATTTGCAACGAACTGCTGCTTCCCGGACGGCAGCGACGAATTTCTGTATGGACTCCCCCGGTCTCTGATTCCTCTTCTCGAAGATGCGCCGCCAAAAGAGTTCGGACCTTCGGGGAGTAAAGTGAACTTTTAATTTTGCGAGGAGGTCGGCATAGGGCACGCTGGAGACTGGTTGAGGCTGGCACAGACCGACAGCAACTCTGTAGACCGGTGTGCCGCAGATTGTCAAGAGTGCCGCCGCTTTTTTCCGGTCGTCGGTGATTCCGTTCACTAACAGGAATCCTTCGACCTGCCCGATGTATTCTTCCCAATCCTCGGGGAAGTTAGGGTCAAATTCCTTCAGTGACCCAATCTGCGCCATTCGGAGAATTTTTTTATTCTGCCGCGGCCGCTCGGTTGACTTGACACGTATTCGAATTCCGCCGCCTTTGCGCGACAATTCTGCCGATTCTCTGGTCTTCTGTCTATCCCACCTTCGTCGCCAGTTGTTTAGTTCTGATAGACGAGGACTCAGAGTGGTTTAACAAGGAATGAGTTTATTGAATACACAAAGTCAACTGCCAACTGTCAAATGTTGCAACCCTTTTATAGGGAAAGCGTTTGAACTGTAACCAATACAAACAGTCTCTTTTCCCGCTCCTTGGTTGTGGCGTCCAATGATTGCACCTTATTTTCCCGCTTTAAACCTTGCAAAGCTGCACTATGTTTGCAATCTCTTCCAAGGCCTATTGCTAACTATTTACATACATAACAGGCAGGGTCCACCCAGTCCTTCAATCTCATTAATCATTTGACTCTCCTCTTCCCTCCCCCTCCCTGCACCCACTGCTCAAAGCCTGGTGGGGAGGAGTCTTCCCTTTATTCATTCAGATAACCCTTTGGATTAAACAGAGCCAGCTAAATGTCAAACCAAATCTGAGTCTTGATGCAGATAATCATTTCAATAATATTTCTCCATTTGTGCCCAAACACCAAGGGAATAAAGCTTTTCTGCTGTCAGGTAGTGTAAGACTGCAGTTGGTGTAAATGCTTGACACTGAGCCAGATGGCTTAGCTGTGCCTCAAACATATGTTCAACAAGCAGGCTTGCACACATTGGAATTTTATTATTTTGAACTGGTGAGGCATGCATATTTATTTACTTGACCCTTTCCGGTGTCACTTTGGTTTTAAAACAATCAGTTATAAAGCTCCCTGAAGCAGCAGGATAGGGCAGGCTTTATAAGCCCCTTCACAAGGCAGGGGAGAATCTTTTTCGAGATCTCCATTGATCTATTATTGAAAGGAGATGAAAAGTCCAAACTTACAAGATAGATTTTATATCACACTCAGAAGCACATTCATTTACTTACAATGCATAGATAATTGTCCAAGGGGGAAAGGAGAGATCCTTCAGAAAGAGTGGGGGAGAGGGAGGGAGGAAGAGAGGAAGACGGAGAGGGAAATTAGAGAGAGAAAGAGAGAGAGAGAGAGAGAGAGAGAGAGAGAGAGAGAGAGAGAGAGAGAGATTTGTATCAATTGCTTGACCCACCACCTTTTTTCTCTTGCTAAAAATCTGTAACTACATTACACAGATATATTTCTCCCCATGAAATCAGCATGCAGGAGTCTGTGACGAAAATAAGATGCATTTGGAATCTTATGTCCATGTGTAGAGTCTGCATAGTTACTTGCAAGATCACTTCTTGTACTACTTGTGTGCGAACGTGCCAAATAATATTGTTAGGCCCAGAAAACTAATTTTGGGGATCGGGACCCTCTCTGACAACTACCTCAGATGTTTCTGATCCACATAATCCAGATCTCTGAACCCGCCCATTATTTCAGTAATCTGACAGAGACTTGCTTGAGCTATTCGGTTCACACAGCTCTCTCGTTGCTGTGAAATAGTCTCAAAAGTAGGGAAAGTGAGGTTGTCTTGGGCGATGCTCTTTTCCTTTGCATCAACAGCAGAAGCATTCTTCTCTGTTATCCTATCTAAGAACTGGCCCTTCTGGTCTTTGATATCAAATTACTCAACAGGAGGGGACAGGCGCTAGAGGTGCATTGAGAAATGTGTATGGCGCTCCTCCAAGCAAGGGAGTCACCTAATCAAGGTGGCATCTCCAATCTGTGCAACTTTATGTGTCCATTTTGACTGAGGCTTAGAGTTGAGTTGCCAAGTGGTTGGGGGCAGCACTAGTTATATATGTGGTAGAGGACCACAGTAGCTTTTTAACTTCCTTCCTGTATTCTTTCAACATGTCTGAGTGTTGGGAGCGCTTGAACTCTCCCATAAATATTGCCTTTCAAATAAGCATATGTATATGATGATTTATTTAGACAACTTTCAACCACACAACCGCCATTTATGGATGGAACCGTTGGCAATTTCCCCCTTACTGGTCAGTGAATGGGGCTTACACTTCATATCCTTGATCCCAGGGTGCCCTTACTGAGAGGCAGGAGACGTGATCTCTGAGGATCCCTGTTCCCCCGACTAGTGGCAGAGAGCAGCAGGTTGTGTCTCTTTTATTTTAAAGTTGCAGGGAAAGTTGAATTTGAGCTGGAGCATAAGACAGATCTGGTCCCGCCATAAAAATGGAGCACAGGGAAAGGATAGCAATACATCTTCCAACAAAATATTTAGGCTTAATGGAGAAAGATTTTGAAAAAAAGAAAATGGAACATTGATGTTATATATCCTGAGAGCAGCAAGAATGCTCTGTGCACAAAGTTGACTGCTTTAATTAAAGAAAAGAATATCATCGCCTTCATTTCTACTTGGAATCCTTTTCTGCACTTGGTGCGTGAGATGGCGGAAAAAACGAAACTTTGATTTTGGGTTGTGCTGATTAGGTAGGCTTGTTATAAAAATGACTAGTATATATTATTAGGCAAAAGTAAAAAGTTGAGGCTGTATGTTACAACCTTACACTACTGCACTAAAATGGGTTGGAATTCAATGCCCTTTTTTTCTTTTCTCTTTTACCCTACACTTTTTCCTCTTCCCTTTTTCCTCCCTTACTTTCCCATTTTTTTTCAATTTTCTTTGTATTTTATACTTTGATAAACTAATAAAAAAATTATCAATTCGGGAACATCTTCCAACAAAATGGATACCCATGCAACTTTATTAAAAAGTGCCTGACCATTACAGCACAACCAACGCAAGCTGTGAAAAGGATAACACTGCCGTACATCAAAAGCGTCTTAGCAACAACCCAGACTTCTTGCAACCACACGGCGTCTCCATAGTACCCAAAGCAACTAAAACCCTCCCAAACACCCAAAGTAAACCAAAAGACCCAGCAGCCCCAAGGGAGAAACAGGATCTTCCAAATGGTACAGTGGATCAGGAAATACGGGTAGTCCTCGACTTACGACTTGTCATTTAATGACCAGTCAAAATTACGATGAATCCCCCCCAAAAGGTACATCAGATTCCAAGTTCTGATGACACCCCCCCCTGCAGTCATGTGATCACATTTTGTATGCTCAGCCACCGACCTGCATTGATGACTGTTTGCAGTGTCCTGCAGTCCCATGACCATGATTTATGTTTAAACCGCCATGTACTTCTGATTTCCAGCAAAAACAAAAAAACAAAACCCGCCCATTGCAAACTTTGGGTTTGTTTAATCGCAGTGGTGTTTGCTTTAAAATGTTGTAAAATTGGGTCAGTCACACAATGACCCACTGAACAACTGGCATAAGTTACAATTGTAATTCCAGGCTCAGTTATAGCAAAGGCTTATATACCGCCCTATAGCACTTTACAGCGCTCTCTAAGCAGTTTACAGAGTCAGCCTATTGCCCCAAACAATCTGGGTCCTCATTTTACCGACCTCAGAAGGATGGAAGGCTGAGTCAACCTTGAGCTGATGAGACTCGAACTGCCAAACTGCAGGCAGCCAGCAGTCAGCAGAAGTAGCCTGCAGTACTGCATTCTAACCACTGCGCCACCGTGGCTCCTGTATATTGCATGAATAGATTTTGCATTGGCTCCTCCCACTTAAAACCCCTCCATCATATACTGGGCTCCATTCCTAAACCAGCCTCCAATTTCTACTTTCCAATAAAGAAAAAAAAGCTTCTATCCTTGGTCCTTCCTATATGCCCTCATTTTAAATGTTGGCAGTCGATGCCAATCTTTACCTGCCTTAGATGCCTGTCATTATGCCATTATGCCATTTTGTGGCCTGTTCGCCTGTTTAATAATAATAATAATAATAATAATAATAATAATAATAATAATAATAATAATAATAATAATAATAAACAGTTGAGCAGGTACACCTTTTGGAAGTCTGGCAAGCTGCACATTGTCAAGTTCTCTGTGTAATTAAAAAAAACTATTTTAAACATGAAATTGAGAGAATAATTTGCAGACCGAATCCAAAATAAAACACATGTTATCTATTTGGGTGTAAGTGGTAAGCTAATAGTCATAAGCAAGCAACTGAAAGAAGGGCCAAAAAATGAATTTCATGAAGGAATTATTTATTGCTAATAATTCAGTCACTTTCTAATTTGGACATTACTTCTTATTGGGCATTTTATTGCTCATTTAAAACATTTCATCATATAACCATCAATCACACGTATGCTAAATTAGTTCTTCTGGAGCAGCATTTCAGCCGAATTAGAATAAAAGATATAGATGGGTGCTTCAAAATGCAGCATCTCCTGGGAAAGGAAGTCCTGGGACTTAATCCATCTCTGGGTTCCCACATGCAGCGTTGCCTGATTAACCGTTAAGATGCCATGGAAATCTCAGTTTTAATGAAGGTGGATTACAAGATGGTTAGAGTTTTCAACTTTTCTTCTACCCTTTTGTCTATGAACAACAACAACAACCACAAAAAATCACCCCTCAAAAAGAAATCCAAAAGAAAGCCTAACACGTCTATCCTCAATTGGAAATGAATGAAAATTACATCCTGGGTTCTTTTTTAAAAAGAAGTCTTTTCTCAGTGATCTGGGTCATTATTATTTTTTTTCCGGATGCATTGCACAGTCAGAAGGCATTGCTGTCCAGTTGTGGTCTTTGTGTTATAATGAGCTACAATAAGCAAGGCTGAAAATACCTTTTCAGAAAATTTATCCTGATTATTCCGTGTCAGAATGAACAGGGCCAACAGATTTTATAAACAGCAGGTAAGCAAAGCATGTGGCAATAACTGCATAGGGACAATAGATGTCTCTGAAATCCAAGCTCAGTGAGTGGATGAATCATGAGATTTACTGCTGTATGTTGTGGTAGAAAGCTTTAGTTCAGCAACTTGCAAAACAGAACAACTCCACTCTCCAACTGAACATAGGCTTATAGCTATTTTGGCTTCTTAAAAGCACTTTCAATAATAATAATAATAATAATAATAATAATAATAATAATAATAATAATAATAATAATAATAATAATAATAATAATAATAATAAAAAAAGTTGCTCCTCCTTCTGTCTAAACTCACTTCCTATTAATCGGGTTACTTTTTTTTAGAGTTGCCAGCACCGTTTTCAAAATTTCTGATCAATGCTTAAGGCCTAAGGCAGAGCAGGAGGTCAAAAGCAATCCTTGAAAAGTTAGTTTGCCACACCGTCCTGCTACAATTCCACCTTCCTTTTGACTCAGCAAAGGGACAATTAGCAAGTGATGATGAAATTGCAGTGAAATTGTAGTCTCTGTAAGCCCCCCCCATTGTTTACAGTATTTTGTTTCAAGTAAAAACAAAAAGGTAAATGAGCCTATTTATTTACTAAAGCACAGGTAGTCCTCGACTTACAACAGTTTATTTAGTGACCGTTCAATGTTACTACGTTACAATGGTACTGAAAAAAGTGACTTAGGTCTGCTTTCCGCACTTACCGCCATTGCAGCGTCCCCATGGCCACGTGACCAAAATTTGGACAATTGGCAACTGACTCTTATTCATGACATTTGCAGTCTCACAGGTCATGTGATCACCTTTTGCAAACTTCTTACAAGCAAATTCAGTGGGGGAGCCAGATTCACTTAACAACCATGTTACTAACTTAATAAAGTCAACCAGGAGAGGGTCACAGACATGACTGAAAAGAGTTGTTTCATCATAGATGTGAAAGCCATTCCTTCCTTCATGTCCTCAATATGTATTTTTCACATTATTTATTCATCTAATGATGTTTTGTTGCTATCAGAGATAGTTGCAATTTATTTTATTTCTCAACAAAATTCTAGAGTTGCTTCTATAAGTCAGTTCTACTAAGAAAAATATATTCATTAGCTTGCAAAGTGTTAACTGGTTTTACCTTCCTTTATTTTATTTTTTTAAAAATTGCCTCATGGATATTTTACATATTTCTTTAGTGTACGGGTAAAAGACAAAATAAGAATAAATGAATTATGGAAGCAGGCAGTTCTTAGCTCATTATTCCTTAAAGGATTTGGTATTCCATTGAGTGGAAAATATTGTGTAGTCAGGTAACGCTGACTGCATTACCAGCGAATTGTATGAATTTAGCTTTGCTATTTACTATTAAATGTTATGCTCAGCCCAATAACAAGGCTTCAATGATGCCAATCATTGTCATGATTTACCCTGGAGCGTTCAACAAAATGGCAGCTGATTTGACAACCACAGAAGTGACGTTTTGTTTCTGTGGTCCTGGAAGAAGTAATTGCTTCAGGTGAAACCGGACTCTTATTCTGCTTCTTTTTGTCTCCTATAAACACAGTGAGACAAGCTATTATACAGTGTGGGATTTATCACTGATGCTTGCAGATTAAGAATAAGATTAAGAAAATGGATGCCTGGTATAATGTTAGAAGTGGGATTTCCACTCAAGTTACAGCTGAAACATCAAGAGATATGTTGTATATATGAAACAGTCATCATGGATAACATTTCCCATCATCTCATTATCATGTCAGTATAATGCCTTCAATAGGGACAATTCAGATATAAATCTGTGAAATATGAAATAATTAACAAACACAGTGCATACATTAGACATTTTGCATTCCTCTGGAAGGAATTTGGTTCATCATCAGCCCATTACTAATTGTCTTCATATCCTCTGTCAAACATTTCAAAATATACGCTTGGACAATTTTTACAATCTCCTTGGAGAAAATATTGAATTGCTGAATTATTCCAAGAGTTTGACTATTATTGACTAAATCCAGTGGTATATAGTTCTGTCTCGTGTAGATGGTCTACAGTCTGTAAGGTAAAGGTAAAGGTAAAGGTTCCCCCGCACATGCGTGCTAGTCGTTTCCGACTCTAGGGGCCGGTGCTCATCTCCGTTTCAAAGCCGAAGAGCCAGCGCTTGTCCAAGGACGTCTCCGTGGTCATGTGGCCGGCATGACTGGACGCCAAAGGCGCACGGAACGCTGTTACCTTCCCACCGGAGTGGTCCCTATTTTTCTACTTGCATTTTTACGTGCTTTCGAACTGCTAGGTTGGCAGAAGCTGGGACGAGTAACAGGCGCTCACTCTGCTACGCGGCACTCGGGATTTGACCCGCCAAACTGCCGACCTTCTGATCGACAAGCTCAGCGTCCTAACCCACTGAGCCACCGCGTCCCCTACAGTCTGTAGGTTTGACCAAATAAAGTTGAACAATCCAAAATGATCAGATAGTTCAACTTCATTTCAAACAAAATTTGAAAGCTGATCAGATCAGAATGATGAAGCTTCTTGGATGAAAAGTGTAACATTTTCTTCTTCCTCCTCAAGGAAAAAAAAACAGTCCAGTTGCCTTTTTAAAAAAAAAAGCACCTTTGAGGCAATTATGATGTGGATGATTGAGAATCTCCACAGACAAACAATCAGATCTTTCAAATGGAAAATGAAGTAGTAGAAGTTAATATTGTGGAAGCAAGAAGCTCTTTCTTAATTTATCCCAGTAATGTTTTTGAATAGACAATTTCACAATCATATATTCTGTTATGCATATCTTTAAAAAATAAAGCTTTGAGGCCCAAACCAAAAATAGACCTAAAAAGAAAAGCTGACAAAAATAAAAACAAAGATGAAGAAAGAGATGCAAATATAGAGGACAATTTGCATGGCAGACATACTTTTGATGACATATTTGTTTGCAAGTAATGTTGTTGTTGTTAGCTGCAAAGTCGTAGTAATAGTATTCTCTGAATGGATTGGCAACCATCTCATTTTTTCTTATTCTGCCCCAATTATATATAAAGGTAAAAAAGGTAAAGGTTCCCCCGCACATGCGTGCTAGTCGTTTCCAACTCTAGGGGCCGGTGCTCATCTCCGTTTCAAAGCCGAAGAGCCAGCGCTTGTCCGAGGACGTCTCCGTGGTCATGTGGCCGGCATGACTAGACGCCAAAGGCGCACGGAACGCTGTTACCTTCCCACCGTAGTGGTCCCTATTTTTCTACTTGCATTTTTACGTGCTTTCGAACTGCTAGGTTGGCAGAAGCTGGGACGAGTAACAGGCGCTCACTCTGTTACGCGGCACTCGGGATTCGACCCGCCAAACTGCCGACCTTCTGATCGACAAGCTCAGCGTCCTAACCCACTGAGCCACCGCGTCCCTACAATTATATATATATACTGGATGCCAAAATGTTACTCTTAATTCAGGTTTGAATGAATTGACTGATAACCCTTAGTGGCATTATTTAGTTAGGATGAAACAAAATATATTTATTAAGTAAAAGTGCATATTAAAGGCTACATTGGGGGAAATAGCTTACAAAACCCATACATACTTTAAAAATAATAATATATTTGATACGTCTTAAGTCAGAAATGTGCATAAAAATACATGCGGATATGGTGTGTGCATATATACATGTTAAGTTTCAATATTTTTTGTTTTCTCATGTTCTCAAACCGATACCGAAAGAGACCAAGACAAAATTTTGTAAAGGAAAATGAACTAGTTGAAAGCAACATTGATAGGTGCATCCCCTTCTTCAAGTAGTCCTTGACCCATGACCACAATTGGGAGCAGAACTTCTATTGCTAAGCAAGGTGGTTGTAAGGAGTCGCACCTGATTTTATGACCTTTTTTGCCACAATTGTTCAGTGAATGACTGCAGTTGTTACATGGATAATGAGGTTAGTTAAGTAAACCCAGTTTCCCCCATTGATTTTGCTTGTAGGAAACCAGCTGGGAAGGTCAAAAATGGTGATCACATCACCCCCGGGATTCTGCCACCATTGTAAACATATGCTGGTGGCCCAAAGTCTGCATTTTTATCATAGGACTACGGGGTTGCTGTGAAGGTCGTAAGTGCGAGGACTGGTCATAAATCATGTTTCTTCAGTGCAGTTGTAACTTTGAATAGACTTGCAGTGTATTGTTATAAGTCAAGATTTACCTGTACTCTAAACCAGGGGTCCCCAACCCCTGATCCATGGACTGGCACCTGTTTTGTACCAGCCTGCTACTGGCCCTGCAGAAAAAGGCAGGGACAACGCCTTTTACAAGAAGGCAAGAGGCTGGAACTAAGCCTGCCAAATTTATTAACATAAAAACATAAACAGAGCAAAGAGAGCAAACACGAACCATGAAACAGGAGCTACTCAAATGGTTGCCTTCAGCAAACCAGCCCTCCCACACATTCCCCTTTTATATAGTTCAGGGCGTGGCTTCTCTCTGCCTCCTTCCGAGGTGCCCCATTGCCTTCCTCTGTTTACTCCTGATTGACTGCCTCCTGCATCGGGCGTCCTTGAACAGGGCCAGCTGTGGGTCATCTTCATCCACGCTGTCAGGCTCACACAGCTGGGTCTGCGTCGTGACCAGATGGGAGGGGCCTGGCTGAGGGCTCTGTGGAGCCTCAATATTATTCTCAGCAAGCTCTCCAACATCCCCCTCCTCCTCCTCTGAGTCGTCCGACCCAACTGCCGAACCCACGGCTGACCCTGAATCACAACAGCACCAGGCCGCGACATGCCAGAAACCGGTCCATGCAAACAAGCAAAGCCCCATCTGTGGGATGCAGGCAGTACATGAAACTGCATCCCCTCCGGTCTGCAGAAAAACCTCTCTCCACAGGAATGGTTGGGGACCTCTGCTCTAAACCATGATTCTTTGTCTTATCCAGGGCTAGGATAATAAATTTAATTAAAAAGAAAGAGCCATTTCCTACACTTTCCGGCAACTGTGAAGCTGCTAGCTTATCAGGTTGAACTCAGTGGTCTTAAAGAGGACTTATTGTAGAAAACATACATTGTGTACATTAGCTTTCCACCTCACTGTAGCAGCTGAGTCCTGCTGCACTGGGGCGGGGGGCAGAGGCGGTCCTTTGCTGATTTTGCCTGGTAGCCCCTTGTCCACCGCCCTGTCATGGCATTGCTGCTCACTGATCTACCGTTAGGAAGGGAGAAATTTCAGAGGGACCAGATGCGCATACCCCTTCCATTCATTCAACCCTTACACAGATTCCTACCAGAATGTAGTAAGCTCACAAATACTCAGTGCTAGGGCAGATTCTGAAGTATAGCTGAGTTCACTCTGCAGCTGGAGAGAAAGTCTTCTGGTTGACTTTCTGCATCTTCTCAAGCTGCAAAAACCTCAGTGACATTTGTTTCTAAAGACAGATGCAGAATCCTCCAGTCTCAGGGGCTCCCTTGCTGGGCTTGTCTAGGCGGCAGATGCTGAGGAATCCCTGCTGTTCTAACTCCTTCCTGTGGAGAAGAAAGTATAGTCAGAGAACTTCAGCCAGCTCCCTGTGGATGACACCACTGGGATAGGCAGCAGAGCCTGTCCCCTATTCATATCACTCTTTAAATGTATGCAAATGACAAATACAGGAAGCCACAAAACACGTAACTAAAGATGAAGGAAGGAGGGAGTTCTGAATTTTAGCTGTTAATCGACTATTTTCAGCACATAACATTTTTATAGAAAAGAAACAACACCAGCATGAAATAGAAATAACAAATGATCCAATGTGACATTCCACACAAGTGGAAACCTATTGGCACATTTATGAAGCCCGTAGAGTTAGTAAATCCTAAATACATTTAAGGAATAAGCACTATTGAATATCGTGGACTTTGTTGTTTTTTTAACCAAGGATGTATGGTTTTGCTTTGTTAATTCTTAATCTTTCTCACTGATAATAACCCGTATATTTGACTAGGATAGCAATAAATATATTTAGATGAACTCTTTAAAAAAGAATTCTAACATGGGGAAAAAATAACTAAGATGCTAGAAGATTGCAGAGAAAGGAACGTACGCAAGATATAC
>NC_138202.1:150075266-150132766 GCF_964194415.1 Vipera berus | reverse complement strand
TTGCCAGGAGTTTGATCCTAACTGACTCATGGTTGACTCAGCCTTCCACCCTTCCAAGGTGGATAAGATGAGGACCCAGATTGTTGGAGGCAATAGGCTGACACTGTAAACACTCTCAGAGAGGGCTGTAAAGCATTGTGAAGCAGTATACAAGTCTAAGTGCTATTGCTATTGTTATACCAGCAGTTGATATCTATGAACAGAGGTAGAGCTATTTTCATTCACCCAGTTTCACCCATCTTGTGGGGGGGGGGTAACCCTGCTGATGCCAGCTTGCAAATCTCCACCATTGAAAGAAAATTCCACAGTTTGTTCTGAAAAAATATTCCAAAATAATTGTGCCCAGGATTGCACATTTAGTTCACACAACTGAAATCATTTTAAGACCAGTGCAATATTAATTTACTTTCTGCCTTATTATTTAGTTTCAAATAATAAAATCAGTCTAAAGTTTTGCTAATTGAACTTCATGCAACAAAAGATTACTGTGTCACCATGGCCCTTTCCACCAGCAGCTTTCCCCATTTCTATTCATTCCACTTGATCAGCATAGTTCAGCATTTCTGTTTATCCATTTCCGTTTATCAGGTGTGCAAAGGTTGGACCACTTTGTAAAATACTGAATGAACTTTCAAAAAGATGTTGTAATTCTTAACCCTGTGTTTCCCATCATTCCACTGGGACCAATGTAATTTCAGTGTGAAGATCTAAAATATATGATAATACACTTAAATACATAGCATTGCATTTTTATAAGAAACACTTCTCTCTGTCCAATAATTTATTGCAACAAAGAAGATGTATATATACAGTACATATATTTAAACTGTTGCAAGTGGTTAGATCCTGTATAAACTTGCAGCCACAGGCAGATCTCTTAGAAGACTGCTAAACTGATAAGGAATAATATGACTGCTTCACATTAATTAAATTAATCTGCTAATTATAATCCTGTGTGTAAAATGAGATGAACTGAAAAAATAATATTGTATTAAAGACAGCATCATATGGAATAGGTATGAATTTGTTAATTAACTAACCTCAAGACAATTTGTGCATGAAAAATTGTCTAGTATAGTTTTGTCAAACTTACGATAACTGGCCAGTGAAAAGAAGAACTTTATTGGACAACATCCTCATTCTTTCTGATCTGTAGTGTTCAAAATGAAAAATAACAGAGGAAGACATGCTATTAGATCAAGTCTAGAAACTATGGTCACTTCGTTCACTTAATATAAAGATGAATTTGCATGTGCACACTAGTAGTTGAACTTTATAAATTTCTGAAGGTACAAACCTGGCTAACTGAACCTTAGGGACTATAGAACTGATCTGTTTTAGACAAATTAGAGGAATGTGGTAGACAGATAGATTAGAATTCTGGACTAAGGTGTTTCTTATCTCAAGATGGTATCATGCACGTGATGTCTCTTTTTAAAAAAAATGTTTCAGGAACAGGAAGATTCCTTTATTTGGTAAAAATGCATATAGACCTCAATGAAGCTGTCAGTCCTCACTCACCGACACTCCTAGTGTGCCTCTTGAAACCAAAAACATAATTTAAAGGGAAGGTGACGCATTTGTTGCTGCCATAGTTCATCAATTCAGTATCAGGATCCCTTGTTAGTTTACTGCAGATCACCTGTACTGTGGCTCCTGATTTGGTTTCTGCTGGGAACACAGATATATAATCACATTCCAAAGCCCAACTCTGGGTGAAATCTATTTATCAGCACAAGAATGTTTTCATGATTCCACATGCTTTGTATATGGAGTTGCATCCAATTGTGTTCATCACTCAATGAATGGGATAGACGCGATTCTCCCTCCTGCTTTGTTTGATTCAGCAGCAGGATATCCTGGGTAGCCTCCCACCTCAAGATGTAGTCCAGTAATGGAGTGAGATTAATTCATCTGTGAATAAATGAGGTTAAAGCTGAAGATATGGAAACATTAGCAGCTTCAGCATATGGCTTTGCCAGCAGTGTTCTACTACAAGGGACAGAAAGGCAAAGTAGCAATAGCAACAGCACTTAGACTTATATAGTGCATTACAGCCCTCTCTAAGCAGTTTACAGAGTCAGCATATGGCCCCCAACAGTCTGGGTCCTCATTTTACCGACCTTGGAAGGATGGAAGGCTGAGTCAACCTTGAGCCTATCAGGATCAAATTCACGGTATGTGGACAAGTTAACCTGCAATACTGCATTCTAACCACTGCGCCACCATGGCTTCTAGTACTGAGACCTTGGCCTTGAAGGGGTGGGCCCTGAACTCACTAGTGGAGATTTGGTATCAGTAAAGGACACCAATAGTGGAGACTGTTGGCTTGCCCTTTCTCCCAGGCCCTAGTAGAGAAATGGCACAGCTAGGGGGGAAAGCTGCTGGTGGAAAGGGCCATGGTGACACAGTAATTAGAACGCAGTATTGCAGGCTAATTCTGCCAACTGCCAGGAGTTTGATCCTGACCGGCTCAAGGTTGACTCAGCCTTTCATCTTTCCAAGGTCAATTAAATGAGGACCCAGATGACTGAGGGGCAATATGCTGATGATGGAATCTGTTTAGAGAGGGCTGTAAAAGCACTGTGAAGCGGTATATAAGTCTAAGTGCTGTTGCTATTGTTACTTTGCCTTTCTGTCCCTTGTGGTGGAACACTACCGGCAAAGCCATATGCTGAAGCTGCTAATGGTTCCATATCTCCAGCTCTAACTTCATTTATGAAGTGGTATATAAGGCTAAGTGCTATTGCTATTCCAACAGCAGTGATAGTTTGCAGGCTCATAAGAGTAAATATCAGAGCTCAGCACAAGTTGGAAGCTGATTCATTGAAGTTAAGATTTTAAAACAGCTAAAACTCTTTTTCAGCTTTTGCAGAAGCCTGAAGAGAGAGGGGCAGTTTGTCTGAAGGAGCAGAAGAGAGGCAATGTACATATGTGTGGTTCAAAATATTTCTGAATCATTTTCAAAGCCTGCCTAGCCCTAATAGATAATGCTGGCGCTCACAGGCTCCTTATTTCTAATTGACTTGAAAATAGTCAAAACTCCTTGAATCAATGTCAAGTAGATTTTAAATTGGGCTTTAAAGGGTTGGGAGACGCAAAGGCTAGTCATCTGGAGAATCCCCAGTACAGATTTTGGAATGGAAGAAAAATTAGGTTATGCTCGCATATATATTGAATGTAGTCCAAATCAAATGCAGAGAATAATATATGTCCAATGTAGTTCAATTTTGCTTCAGTTTTTTTGGTGACTATATTTTTTACGCAGCCTTAAAGGGTAATTTTATTGAGCTTTTTTGTTGTTTAAGTGGCTTTGTGTCTCTTCTGTCCCTCTAACTTTTAGTGTGAAAGGACAGTTAGTCATGTATAGTTGCTCCAAAGTGAGAATGAGTGAGAGCTGAGCTCAAGCAGGCATATACATAGAATGAAGGCTACTGCTAAGCTTGTAAGCCGCCCTGAGTCTTCGGAGAAGGGCGGGATATAAATGGAATTAAATAAATAAATAAATAAATAAACATTTCTGTTGCTGAGACAGTTGTTAAATGAGTTTTGCCCCATTTTACAACCTTTCTTGGCACAGATGTGAGGTGAATCACTCCAGTTGTTAAGCTAGTAACACGGTTGTTAAGTGAATCTGGCTTCCCCTTTGAATTTGTTTGTCGGATGGCTGGAAAAGGTGATCACATGACCCCGGGACACGGCAACCGTCATAAATATGAACCAGTTGCCAATGGTTTGTGTTTTTTTAATCATTATTATTTTTATTAGTTATTAAATTTATATGCTGCCCTTCTCCCTAAGGACTCAGGGCGGCTCACAACAATAACATTTTTAAAAAAACATAGAATACAAAGATTAAAAAAGAATTAAACAAAATAGAGAAATAAAGGACAATTTAAGCCGATAAAAACCAAATTTAAAAACCATGATCAGTCCAGGCCCGCTTATTGGAACAGCCATGTCTTCAGGTCATGGCGGAAGGATTGAAGGTCGGGGGCCGTCCGCAGCTCCGGAGGCAACTCGTTCCAGAGGGTCGGTGCGCCCACAGAGAAGGCTCTCCCCCTGGGGGTTGCCAGCCGGCATTGCCTGGCCGACGGAACCCTGAGGAGGCCGACTCTGTGGGAGCGAACCGGGCGATGGGAGGTTGACATTGGCAGCATGGGGATGCTGCAATGGTTGTAAGTGTGAAAAAGGGCCATAAGTCATTTTTTTTCAGTGCCATTGTAACTTCAAATGGTCGCTAAATGAATGGTTGTAAGTTGAGGACTATGGGAGCATGGTGGCTCATATGGTTAGGATGCTGGGTTGATGATCCTGCGCTCGAGACCCCAGTGCTGCTCTGTGGTGGGGGTGAGCTCCTGTTATTTGCTCCAGCTCCTGCTGACAGCAGTTTGAAAGCATGTCATTGCAAGTAGATAGGTATCACTTCGGTGGGCCTGTTGATGGGGACATGAAAGGACCCCCCCCCAAACTGGACATCTCCTGGGCAACAGTGATGTCATTTTGGCTAATCTTTTCAACCCTGAAGCGCGTTAGGCACTTCCGACACGAATGTGAGCGAGTCGGAGACTACCTGTACATGTCGTATGTCCAGTTTTATTCAGTTTGTTAACAATCTTTCTTGCATTCCTGATTGTGTGCTCAAGAAGAAAAGCAGAGAAGAGCCCCCTTGCAAAGATTGCATTTTTAACTCAGAATCAAACAAACCGTTCTTTGCCTTCAACTAAATAAAGGTATAAAATCAAAGTAAATTGCACCTACCAATGATTTTTTTTCCCCTTCAAAAAAATGAAATGGAGCTGAAGTTGACTTAGGATATAGTTCTCTATCCTCTCAGTCATTTTTGTGATGTTTTTTTCATAAACTCAGCTGCTTCTGGTTTGCCCTCTAATAATACTCAGAAGGCTTATTTCCCCTGTATAACTCTATGTAAACATAAAGTTGAGAGAAGGGTATTTAGACTCAATCTCCAGGAATGCTGCTTTTCAGAAAATGCTTGTTTACCCAAGCCACTAGTTTTCAAGACTATAGCGTGCATTTTAAAAATCATCACCATTGTCATCACCATCGGGGAAATTGATAGCCTTTTCAATCAGGTTCTAGTAAAATGGATTCATCCTGAGTGAGCATGTGCTTCGCTTTGCCATGAAAAATCTTGATTTTCTGGTAGTACCTGCCTTGCTAAATCATTGTTCTTGTTTTGCATTCTTGAAAATGCTGCTCAGCATGATTGGCTCGCAAAGCAGCTTTTGGTGGCCCACCAGGCACCTTGTCCTAAAGACCAAGGTAGATAGGGCAGCAAGATGGAGATGGCTCTGAACTGGGTTTGACAATACAGACCACTTCCCTACCAGCCTTGTCCCTTGAACTCTGTGAAACAATTTTGCACTATTGTGTGAGTATTCTCACTGCTACACTCTTGTCCTTCCGTGGAGTGAGCCAGTTTTCATTCCATAAGGATGCTGGTACTGCACACTTGCCTTGATTCTTCCCCCCTAGTGTCCACTGTATGAAGGTGCCTCTTGAGCATGTGTGGAGGATGGAGGGATGGTGGCTCTTCAGCATGTTGGGTATAGGAAGAAGAAGGAACATCCCACAATTAAAGTGAATTTGGGCCCATTATTGTGTCAGCTTCTCATTCCCCACCTGAACCACACAGTATCATGGCAATATGGACACATGGTTGATCTAACCCAGCATCAGCCTATGGGAATAAAGACCTCAGTGTTAAATGGAAGGTCTGCAGGGAGTTAGGCTGGCGACAGACTTCTGCTTGGCAGTAAATCCCACTAAACTGCTTGATTCTTAATAAAGATCTTTAACATTACATATCTGTTTAGGTAGAGGATAGGACTTGTAAAACCTGCATGAGAATGGATGGATGGATGGATGAACACATCCCTAAAAAACGTCTGTGGAGATTCTTGGTCATCTAGGTCATGGTTGTCCCAAAGATGTTTTTTTGAAAGGCAACTGGTTTTTTGGGGTTTTGTTTTTCTTGAAAACATTTTGCTTCTCATCCAAGAAGATTTTTCAGTTCTGAACTGAAGCATCTTCCTGGATGAGAAGTGAGACATCTTAAATGATAAACAAAGACCAGTTGCCTTTTTTTGGGGGGGGAACCACCTTTGGGATCCCTAATAAATGTTGGATGGCATGAGATTTTCTAGATCTATTTTTTTAATTGTCAATGTTCAAAATAGGTTCCACTCTGAGGATGGAAGATTAGCCCACCCTGAACACATCCTGACGTAAGATGACAAAAATGGAAGTTGAATGATATTTTCTTCCGTGATTAAGGAGAGGTCCATTAATTAACATTACTAGATCTTCCTCTATGAGTGAAAATAAGTGTCATTTAAGGGTATTACATTCCCTTTTTTATCCGATTATTTTTCTTAATTTAACACCTTTACATACCTAAAGAAATATTTTAAAGGCTCACCAAGCTCTATTCATTTGTAACTGTTGGTTGTCTCAGTTTGGCCTTTGTATGTTTCAGAGCCAGAATTTAATACCAAATTGTGTTCATTGATTTCAAACTGAGAAAATGTTGTTTGTGTTGAAATGAAATTCTTTAGAGCAGACAGAAAATCTGATCTTGTAAAAAAAAGAAGTCTTTCCAATAAGATTCCTTTTTAACCTTCTTCCCGGCTTCCAACAAAAGTCTTCTCTCAAACATTAGATGTAGGTACCTTGTGGGTTTTCAGAAATTATAGTCTACAGCTCACAGCAGAGCAATGCTAGGGGAGACTGGGAACTGTAGTTCAGGGACATCTGGAGCACCATTTACCCTTTACAGGTAGTCCTTGACTTACGACCACAATTCAACCCAAAATATCTGTTGCTGTTGTGATTCAGGGTCAGCCTGTGGGTTCGGCAGTTGGGTCGGACGACTCAGAAGAGGAGGTGGGGGGTGTTGAAGAGCTTGCTGAGGGGATTGGACAGCTTGATGAGAGCCCCCAGCAAGGCCCCTCTCATCTGGTCACGATGCAGACCCAGCTGTGTGAGCCTGACAGCGTGGATGAAGATGACCCACAGCTGGCCCTGTTCAAGGACGCCCGACGCAGGAGGCAGTCAGTCAGGAGTAAACAGAGGAAGGCAATCGGGCACCTCGGAAGGAGGCACAGAGAGGCCACGCCCTGAACTGTATTTAAGGGGAATGTGTGGGAGGGCTGGTTTGCTGAAGGCAACCGCTTGGATTGTTCCTGCTTCTTAGCTCGTGTTTTATGGTTGGTGTCTTGTCTTGCTCTGTTTTATGTGAATAAATTTGGCAGGCGTAATTCCAGCCTCTTGCCGTTTGTAGAGGGGTTGTCCCTGCCTTTTCTGCAGGGCCGGTAGCAGGCTGGTACAGAACAGTTGCTAAGTGAAACATTTGTTAAGTGAATTTTGTTCCATTTTATGACTTTACTTAAGTGAATCACTGCAATTATTAAGTTAGTAACCTGGCTGTTGTAAGTCGAGGACTACCTGTAAATAAATAGGCTTGTCTACCAAAGACGTGGTGGCTCAGTGGGTTGGGACGCTGAGCTTGTCGATCAGAAGATCGGCAGTTTGGCGGGTCGAATCCCGAGTGCCGCGTAACAGAGTGAGCGCCTGTTACTCGTCCCAGCTTCTGCCAACCTAGCAGTTCGAAAGCACGTAAAAATGCAAGTAGAAAAATAGGGACCACTACGGTGGGAAGGTAACAGCGTTCCATGCGCCTTTGGCGTCTAGTCATGCCGGCCACATGACCACGGAGACGTCCTCGGACAAGCGCTGGCTCTTCGGCTTTGAAACGGAGATGAGCACCAGCCCCTAGAGTCGGAAACGACTAGCACGCATGTGCGGGGGAACCTTTACCTTTACCTTTTACCAAAGACAGATCATGGTGTGGGAACCTAAGCTGGAGTTAACTTAACACCATTCCTTTGGTGACCGTTCAAAGTTATAAGGGCACTGAAAAATGTGATTTATGACCCTTTCTCACTCTTCAACTGTGGCAGCCTCCACATGGCCACACGATCAAAATTCAGACGTTTGGCAACTGGCATGTATTTATTGCGGCTACAATGTCCCAGGGGTCACGTGATCACCTTTTGCGACCTTCTGACAAGCAAAGTCAATGGGGAAGCCAAATTCACTTAGCAATTGTGTTACTAACTTAACAACTGCACTGATTCACTTAACAGCTGTGGGAAGAAAAGTTATAAAATGAGGCAAAGCTCACTTATCAACTGTCTTGCTCAGCAACATAAATTTTGGACTCAATTCTGAGTTGTAAGTCGAGGACTACCTGAAGTTTGCCTGGCTAACTGCGGTGGGATTTTGTTGCTGTTCTTTGGAGAGAAAAACACAGACCAAATGGGATCCATCTCCAACAAGATTATTTCCTGGGGATAAATGGCTCCTGATCTGTTATCACTCTGTCTCACCTCTTCCTTCAGAAAAGGACAGAGGAGCAACAGAGCAGCAAATAAAGAAATCCCATTACTGAGCATCATTTCTGTAGACAGACCCTGCATCTTGATATTTAGGAAGGCTTTGCTATCAGATGGTGGTCTGTAAATTCCAGATGAAGTGGCATAAA
Source organism: Vipera berus (assembly GCF_964194415.1). NCBI lineage: Eukaryota > Metazoa > Chordata > Lepidosauria > Squamata > Viperidae > Vipera > Vipera berus. The sequence goes on along the minus strand of NC_138202.1, from coordinate 150,124,197 downwards.
AGGTCTCAGAAAGAACAAGAAAACATGAAGTTGTCATACATGCCTCCTAAGAGTGATGTCTACACACATGGGCACACCATGTCCTAAATTCTTCCCGTTTCAATTTCAGGAAATGAAAAACAGGTAGTCCTCAACTCCTGACTGGTCACTTAGCGACTCTTTGAAGTTATAATGGACCTACCTTGAGGCCCTACTTAAGAACTGGCTTCAAAGTCACGACAGGTACTGACTGCAGTGGGCTGGCTCCATTACAGTCGCATGTGGAGGACTAGCTGCATAAAGACACTTGACTTGAGCAAAGCCTTCTCTCATATCAGCTCCACAAAGGCAAGCGGGTGGCCCCTCACTTATAATCACCAAGGAAAGCAGGCTTTCAATTTGCTCATTTTGCAACCTCTGCTTGACACAGTTTCAGCATCGGCGCTGGGGAAGCTTTGCTGAACGCTGGCCGAAAATATGCTGCTGAACCCTCTCGGCGCTGCACCCAGAGAGTCAAATGCTTTAGCAATCCCTTGTTTCCAGCAAGACTCGCCTGAAGTTTGGGCAAGCAGTGTGGAAAGTTGTGCTACCCCCACCCCACCCCGTTTCTCTGACTTGCCTTCACCAGAACATCTCCTGACTCTGAAAGTGACAGTGAAGAGTAGGGAGAAGCTTCCACAGTTTTGCTGAAAGCAAAGCTCATTAGGGGAAAAATTGCACATTTGCTTTAAGGAAGAGAAAACATATCAGAGCAAAAGGGGTGGGGGTGGGGGTGTGTATCTTGCTCCACTGATGGATCTACAGCCTCGTCTATACAGGTAGCCCTCAACTTATAACAGTTCATTTAGTGACCATTCAAAATTACAAGGGCACTGGAAAAAGTGACTCAGGACCATTTTTCACAGTTACGACCTGTGTAGCATCCCCATGATCACGTGATCAAAATCCAGATGCTTGGCAACTGGTTCATACTTATGACCGTTGCTATGTCCCAAGATCATGTGATCACCTTTTGCCACCTTATGACAAGCAAAGACAATGGGGAAGCCAGATTAACTTAACAACCGGGTTACTAACTTATCAACGGGCAGTGATTCACTTAACAACTGTGGCAAGGAAGGTTGCAAAATAGGGCAAAACTCATGTAACAAATGTCACACTTAACAACAGAAAGTTTCAGCTCAATTGTGATCATAAGTCAAGGACTACGAGCCTTGAACCTTGAAATTCAATCACCATACCAGAACTTTCCCCAGCAGTGTGATGAACAGGGCTTGCTCAAGTGATATCAATATCAAATAATCCATCAAACAGCTAAATCCATCCAACATCCTTCTCAGCTTCATCCAGATATAGAAGCTGCTACAGTATTTGAGACTCGAGAACAGGGGTGTCAAACCCGATCACATCGCGGGCCATATCGTGACATATTGTGACTTTTTTTTGCCTTTGCGGGTCCGGGGTGGGTGTGGCCTGTGCAGGCCGCATTCAGCCCATGGGCTGCATGTTTGACGTGCCTGCTCTAGAAGACCTGATAGTCCATTTAAACTTTGAATTGCCTTGGGATCTCTTGAAGCATTTCAAAGGCCTCTGGTTTGATTCAGAGTCTCATATTTTTTTCAAAGAATCTATTCAGAAAGATGCGGTTGAGCCTGCTTTAATCTGGAAGCTCTTCACAGCCCTAATTAAAACAATATTAAACAATATCCTAATTGTTCCACATGATACATAATATCCATGATGCCTTCATGCAGAAGAAGAAGGGAATAGTAGAAAGTCCTCCCAAGATTAAGAAGCATCCAGAGCAGAGAATGAAAGTTTGTAAAGAAAGTACTGAACACAGACTTCCTGTGGTATCAAAAGGAAAATTTATGCATCGCCTTTGAGTTCAACTTCTCCATTAAAGCTTTTTCCCTATAATCTAGGGAGTTCTTATCTTGGTGACTTATGATGTTATGGAGGGGCTCATGCATGGAAAATGTCAATAGAAATAGTAACTCTAGAAGGGAAGGGCCTCCTAATTAGTCCCCATTTAGATTTTATGATGGCTTTGAGATCTGCTCATCCTGACAGTGCGCACTCTGGTTACATATTGTTCTAGCCTGAGGGAACCATAGGAAAATCCAGATTTATTGTACCTATCATACCAGCATATTTCATTTGCCATTATGAGCAGCCATCTCACAATGATGCAGGAGTATTTATTACAGATTAAATTGTAGGACCTGGATGGTTTAGTGAGGTTCTTGAGGTATCATTTATGTCATTAACGGGCTCATTATCAGATCTGCAAATCTCAATTTTTTCCCCTCCTGCCTGCTCCTTCTTTCTTTCTTTCTTTCTTTCTTTCTTTCTTTCTTTCTTTCTTTCTTTCTTTCTTTCTTTCTTTCTCCTTCATACATTCTGTTTAAGAGCAAAGCTTAATGCACTGTGTATAGGAAAGTCTGAGTGCATCAGATTCGAATGCAGGCAATGACAAATCAGTGGTATTGTTATTTGCGTTGGGAGGGATATTACCAAATGCAGAACTATCTTGATTTTCAGAAGGGCAGGCAAATTATATCTTACTTGACAGAGGATCATAAATTACAATGCCAGTCTGTGAGGTTAACCTAAAAGAAAGGATACAAATCTTGCAATTCTTGAGGAGGAATTTCAAGGGATCATTTTCCATATGTCTCCTCCTCCTCCTCCTAATTACTCCCCATCAAATGAGGTACGGATGGGAGGAAAAAAACTGAGGAAGGTACTAATAGAGGGAGTAATTTAATTATTGTCTCAAGAGACCAGGCAACATAACTGTGCTGCGATACATAAAATGGCACAGAAAGCCATTTCTCCTAATGTAAAATTTTCCTTTTGCAGGAAAGATTGAGAGCGGGTTTAGAACAGCTATATCCATGTTTGTTACTAATATTATTTTGGTATAAAAATGGGAGAGATTCTTTTGTTTATGATGGTTTTGGTTATTTAACTATTTATTCCAAAACTACACCCTCTAGGGACACTTCAATAAAATACTGCCTCCTAGGGTAGGATTTAGTTATATTATTTGATTTTATTGTGGTGTGTCCCTCCTTGATGATATTTGTCCTATCTACTCTTCTATATTGCTTTTTCATAAAACCTGGGGGCTGGCATTTAAGTTGTTGTGTTCTTTGGTATTAAAATGTACATCTCACAGGCCCAGAAGTCCATGCAGGATTGCTATGTTCCTGTGACAAGTTGCATAGGAAATAAGTGCCTCTTGGTGTGATTGGCTGAGATCAATTCATTTCTTGATTTCTTCCTAAAACATATTTTTAGATTGTTGGGGAGGGGTGTGTGTGGTAGCTACCATATCTTAAAATAATTGTTCCCTTTCCTAAAATACTCTGTGGTTTTGCATGTTTAGAAGGATGGAACCTTGTGTGAATGATTTATTTTCTATATTATGTGATACATTTTTGCAATTATACAGAGATTCCTAAGGACTTGAGTGAGTTGAAAAGTTGAAAATAGGAAGCTCACAGTCAGTTTATCCCTTAAATAGGGAGTTGGACTAGAATACCTCCAACTCTAATACTCTGTTATTCTGTTATTCTTCCATCAAACATTGCACTAACTGAAGACTGTTTTCTGCACATTACAGTTTGCAGCGGAAAACTGTGGATTTCAAACAAAGTGCCTTTCATTTGTTGCCAGTCTAGCCTTCTGGACAAGTGTCACTATATGCATTTCGCCCAATGTTTCATTTGTTGTCCTTTAGTGGTGATCACTAGCTGTAGTTCAGATCTTATAGCCCTGGTACATGTCTACATCTAAAAATGTAACGTATGAAAGAAAGAACTCCAGGTGGAATAAATACTACATTTAGTCAATTATCCTATTACCTACAATCTTCTCTTGTCCAGCAAGCCATTTAGCACAACCTAACTAGGGGCTTACAACTCCATGTTTTTATTTGCCTCGTTAAATGTGTAGCAGCAGAACTCTTTTGTGTTGTAAAATAAAGTTCCTTGTGCGTGCTACTATACTGTGCATAATAACTATAGATTTAGTGTATGAAGTTCCAGTGCCTGTAAAAAAATGTGTGTGAAAGAATGTTTTTTACATCTTACTCCACAGTACTTTTAAAAAGAAAGAAAAGCTACACCAAGCTTTCCTGAAATAAAGGTCAAGTCTTAAAATAAAAGCTCTCTGGAATAGCTAAGAAGTTTGAATGAATGTTTTCAATTGAGAAATTATATTGTTAAAAGTAGCTGAATTAACATTACCTTATTCCTCACTGCCATTCCAGATGAAGGATGTTCTAAAGAGGTTTATGGATTTGCCTAGCAATATAAATGGTGAGTAGAATCAGAGAAAGGAGCAAAAGATTGAAAGCTAAATAGAAAGAGAACAGGGAAACAATACATGTTATTCCTTGAAAATATCAGTAAATATTAAATAGAACAAAATAAAGTTTACTATTTGCCATGTCAGCCAGAGAATAGTACAACAGTTAGATTCATTTTTTTAAAAAAGCTTTTAAATGATGAAAATATAGGAGCTAAAAGTCAAAACGTCATAATTTGAGGTCTGCGCACACAGATGCAAATCAGATTAAGTCATTTAACACTTTTTTATAAAATGAAGCCATCTTAGATATTTCAGCTTACTCTCATCAAACTGCCCTTCTTCCACATCTCTTGATCTACTTTTCAATATATGGTTACTATTTTTAAAAAGTAAAAGAGAAAAGACGCATGTCATTTAGTTTTAAAATAGCAAATTGCTACTTGTTCATAAAATATTTGATTTGTTTATAAAACGGCGTTTGGTTCTGTCATGAGAGATTATTTTACCTTTATTTATTTTATTATGCTATTTAGGCACTTTTTAAAAATGTATTAAAATTAAATCTGAACAAAAAAATATCTGGGACAAATTATTTCCTACATTCCTAGCTGTTATTTAACTCACATGGCCTGTTCAAAATATTCTTAAGATTGAAGGCAAAAGACCTCAACAATTTCACAAATCACAAAGGTCCCTTAAGCACAATTTAACGTCTTTACTCATACCATTGTTTTCTATAAGATTGGCTTTAATGCTGTATGTAAATGTACCCATCTTCTTTTTAAAATATGTGTGTAAGGGGAGGATCCATAAAATACAGAAATGCATGGAATATTTTTCAGCTTTTCCCCTGATAATTTTTTTTAAAATGGGTTAGCAATGAATTGCAATTATTTTCCTTAAAAAGACTCTACCTGAGTGATGGCCAATTAAAGAGAACTTAGTACTAAATGAGTGTGCTTTCACATTTCAATGTACTATAGGCACACCTGAATAAATAAAACCCTTAATTGCTATAGTCTTCTTGATATAAGAGAGTTCTGGCTGTAGGTTCTTTATAATGCTTCTGTCGCTGTCTCTCAATACTTGCTCTGTGCAATATACTCTTAATATAAAGCCTGCTTATTAATCTACATTTCTTTTTTCCCCTTTTTTCTTTTCTTGTTCTTCCTTCTTTAAAAAAGATTAGTCTAGACTGTTCTTGTAGCAGTTCTCAGTGGGTTGCCGTAGGAACAAAGGACCCAAGTAAATATGCTTATGGAGAAGAAATGACTACTAATTAAACGTGAATAGCATTTATAAATTGTCCAGTTCTCACAGAAAGCTGAGCTTAATATGCATCGATATCCTAGGCTAGTGGGGGAGGAAGCAGAGAAAACAGCAGCTACATACATATTTTTTCTCTTTATTAAAAAAACGGGGTGTGATACACACTGTTACTTTCAACCCACCTGGAAAGTGCAGACCAAAATTTTAAAACATAAATGCTGTTCATACATTCCCCCCCCCCTTGTTTGGCTCTAAAACCTATTAATGTCATTTATGAATGCTTTTCTTGCAGTTCTGTGTCTGATAAAAGACATTGGGCTGAGGGGTAGAAAGGCTGACTACGTTGAATATTTCTTCACCAAAGCTTAATTTCTCTTTTATCAAATGACTGTAATGTCTAGGCTCTTTTTATAGGGTTTTTTTTTAAGTGCTTCACAAGAATTTCTGTACCATAGGGCATTCCTCACTTTTGATAGACTGAGAAAGCGATGTTTCAGCTTCACGTGGCTGATGGAAGTGATAGATCTTTAAAATGAGAGGGAACAAGCTTACATTGAATTTGTGTTCACCTGGGGAAGGGGAGTGAGGGTCACTACATCCCCAGAGACGACAAGCTATCATTTTGTTTTTTTTTAAGTCTTGAATCAGCATTTATGCATTTGTAATAGGTTGGACAAAATACATAAGAGAAAAATTCTTGGCAACAGAGATGAGAGACAGGGCAATTTTTTTCTCCTTCACTTCACTGTATTTATTGTACAGAAAAGAAATCAAATTACTCAAAAGACACATATACACACCACACACACACACACACACACACACACACACACACACACACACACATGAACACACACACACTGTTGCTCCTGGAAATCATTCTAGTTCTCCCGTGCAGGAAACACACGTTTTCTTTGGCCACACCCCTTCATATCCCAATGCTGACTGAGCTCCGCCTCTCCAGGATGTGTTGGGGCTTGCTGGCCTGCCATTTAGGGCAAACAAAAAATAGAGACATTCTACCATGGGTTCACAGGCCCATATTTCATCTCTTGATTTTGTCATGGAACCTGAGGCATTGAATATTTGAGAAAATTACATCTCCTATGCAATGGATATGGCACAGCCTGTAGTTGTAAATGATTAATTAGCTTTTGTTCAATAAGAGGGAAAAATAATATTGTGCCTTTGATGTATTGATGAGTACAGAATAAGCAGAGCACAAATCCCTGCCCTAAGGACCTTATTTGTGCATTTAAAATTTAGACTAGGAAAAGCACAAGAAGAAGGGAAGAGAAGGAAAGCGGAGATAACCAAGTGTTCAATTACGGTGCTAAGGCTGTGTTGCAACATTGATTGGTTGGTGGGTTAAGTGAATGGGTTTGTAATCAACAAAAATGATACGGGAACTAGGAGATGATATCCCCATTCTTTTCCTTCCCATATTCCAGTCAGAAAAGCTAGCAGCAAATTATTGGGTATCCATAGTGTGGCACCTGTCACTCTATACCTCTAGGTTTCTTCTGTATTTCCTCTTGTGTCAATCCAAGGGAATGGTTCAAGGGCGCTCGGAGGTTCTTTGGGCTCTCCATTGCCCAAACCTTATTACACCAAGTAAAACATGTTACCTTAGAGCAGAGGTAGGCAACCTTGGCTCTTTTATGACTCGTGGACTTCAACTCCCAGAATTCCTGAGCCAGCATAGCTGGGAGTTGAAGTCCACGAGTCATAAAAGAGCCTAGGTTGCCTACCCCTGCCTTAGAGTAAAGAGGCCTCCTTATATGCATCTTCAGTTTGTTATTCACTGCTGCTAATATCACCCCTTTGCATCAATAGCAGCCCAAGGACCACAGGGATTGGCACCTGCCAAACTTTTCCTAGGCATGTGAACTGCAGCAGGAGTCCCCATTCTGATGAAATTTTGTAGTGATAGCAAAACCAAAGCAGCTACCGTACTGTGCTGCCCATTGAATCCAGGAAACATTCTAGTAGATTCCAGATTCCTGATATAGATTGCAGGATTGCCCCTAACTTTGTTTTCTCCATTCTGTACTTTATTATACCAATATATATTTTTAAATTTCTTATACATTTACACCAGAACAGATAATGATACTTGTGCTTGCAGTCATACACTGGAAAACATTTCATAGTAGTTGCCAAGCATAACACATAGTTACCGTATATGGCATAACTGTCATAACTTGAAAAATTGTAGGAAGAAATTACAAAATAACAATCCAGATATATAATAAGCTGTAGGCTAAGGTCTTGTGAATTCTGGTTTCTTATTGGAATAAATGAAGATTACGGATATACAGATAGTCCTCAACTTACAACAGTTCATTAAGGGACTTTTTGAAGTTACAATGGGATTGAAAGAAGTGACTTATGACTGTTTTTCACACTTATGACCGTTGTAGCAGCCCCATGGTCACATGATAAAAATTCAGATGCTTGGGAACTGATTCATATTTATGACGGTTGCAGTGTCCTGGGGTCACATGATCACTTTTTGTGACCTTCTGACAAGGAAAGGCAATGGGGAAGTCAGATACACTTAGCAACCATGTTACTAACTTAACAACTTCAGTGATTCACTTAACAACTGTGGCAAGAAAAGTCGTAAAATGGGACAAAACTCACTTAACAAATTTTCACTTAAAGCCATTCATTTAGTGACCAAAGTTACAACGGCACTGAAAAAAATGACTTCTGACTGTTTTTTACACTTAGGACTATTGCAGCATCCGCTTGGTCACATGATCAAAATTTGGATGCTTGACAACTGGCATGTATGTATGACAGTTGCAGTGTCCAAGGTTTGTGTGATCCCCTTTTGTGACCTTCTGACAAGCAAAGTTAATGAGGAAGCCAGATTCAGTTAACAACCATGTTACTTACTTAACAGCTGCAGTGATTTACTACTGTTTCAAGAAAGGTATTAACTCTGTCTTGCTTAGCAACGGAAACTTGGGGCTCAATTGTGGTCATAACGTGAGGACTACCTGCATTCTGAAGGATTCCCAGTGATTTCTGGAAAAGGAGAAAAAGGTTGCCTTAGAAGGTTAAATTGGTAAATACCAATGTCAGTGGCCTCGTTAAAATGTTTGTTTAAAAATATTTTTTTTTTAGATTTTAAGTGTAGACTCCCCATCATAATTATTTATATGTGTATTCAGTAAGTAAGTATATAGGTCCAAATTAAACCACCATGTTTTGAAGTACTGTATAGAACTGGAATTATCCACTTTTAAACATGATTAATTTTTCAGAATGCTGAGTCTTCTGTATAATAATCTTTGCCTCTCCCAATCTGTTCCTTCTCAGGACAAACCTGTGATAGAGCTGAATGAAAATTCAGAAACTGAATCTAATCCTGTTACAGTCAACTAACTTTGCTTAAAAAATCATAATGAAATCAGTCTTCAAATACGATTGGGCCAGGGAGGAAGTAACAACACTGTGTCGAGCAAAAATAATCAGATGTTTATTTATTTTTATTTTGCTTTTAGTGTCGGGAAATAGCTTTTAAAAATATGTCAAAACATATTTTGCTGCTAGTCATCTGGAAGATCATTAACAGCTGTGGAAATGGCAACTAACCTTGAAATAAGGCCAAAACTATAGCTACCCACCTTTTCCTTGATCTGTTTTATTACAAATCTGTTATCTGTTATTACTGGAATTTAATTTGTCGTGTTTTCTTCTCTTATTCATTACGCTACTTTCTTTATCCATTACCCTCAGGAGAACAACTATTCAGAATCTCAGTGTGGATTAAAATATCTATAAACCTAAATTAAAAAAAAATATTTTATTAGTCACTATCTACCTTGGATAATGTAAAATTGTGGTTATTGGTTTTGGAGAGAGAAAAAACAACTAGTCCTGCATGGGAATGTGAGAAGATATGTCGTAGTAATCTTTAGTCCCTGGAAAAAGTAATATTTCTTGATGACCTGAAAGTGCAAACAGAACTAAGGCATCGTCATAGAAATGAAAGTTGTCATGGGATTATCTAATCATTGTGATTAGGTTTTGGAAGATTAATTTTCAGTATGAATGAGAATAATATTTGTTTTATTCCTTGCTCATATCATGGTCATGCCAAGAAGTTATCTGTCATATCGCCATTATTCTAAGCATCAAATAATATGCTCAAGATGGCTGCTCGAGAGAAAAACAGAACTGGGCACAATTGTCTTTCAAAAATTTTCATTGGTGAACAGGGAAATTAGTAAATAATATCTGTGCATTTCCCCGGGGAGGAAAGACATTCTCCAGCTATTTCTCAAGGTGAGCATCTTTTCAGGAAGAATAAAAAAAAAATAAAAAGCCTTCCTGAAAAATGGGAAACATGGAGATTAAAAACTGCTAGAATGTAACATGAAAGGCATACTTTTCACACATCCTCCTCTTAGCTACCTCATAACTGCCCTATAGTGACAGCAATAGCACTTAGACTTATATACCACTCCATAGTGCTTTACAGCACTCTCTGGGTGGTTTAAAATGTCAGCCTATTGCCCCCAACTATCTGGGTCTTCATTTTACTGACCACTGAAGGATGGAAGGCTGAGTCAACCTTGAACCCCATCAGGATTGAACTCCTGGCTGTGGGCAGAGTTTGCCTGAAATACTGCAGTTTCGCCATTATGCACTACCCATGAGAAGGCTTTCAGAATTCTTTCCTCCTTTGAAAGAATACCTTTTCTTATATTCTAAATCAGTCACAGGATTCACACAATCTGCTCAGAGTGCATCAGGACAGAATTGGAACTCAACGGTGGTACCGGTAGATTTTTTTTTCCCCAGCTGGCATCTGCCTAAACCAGGGGTAGGCAACCTTGGCTCTTTTATGACTCGTGGACTTCAACTCCCAGAATTCCTGAGCCAGCACAGCTCAGTTTAGAAACTGAGGTAGTACCTGATACCACACTGAAAATGAAGGTAAGATAAAGCAAGGAGAAGCATAGCAATATCCAAAAAAATAACAATAATAATCTGGAATGGATTAAGTATAATACTGAAGCAAAATCAGCCAAATGTACGCTAAAAATGGTTCATATTTACTGTACAAGGGCAAGATAGATACTGTCAAATCAAAAGGCTGAATTGAAGATCTACATGTGTTCCAGTTAATGTTATCCAAAAATGATTTTTTTATTGATTTGCCATTTCAGTACTGATTTTTTTTATGCTCTCCCTTCTAGAATGAGACAATTTGGAATGAATTTTAAGTCATAATTCCAGCTTTCAGGATCCAAATTATGGATAAAAACATGAAACAACAATTGCACTGATCAGAATACTCGAAATTTTTGTGTGATCCTCAAAGCCATTTTGTATATCATGGAACCATGTGACTATTTAATTGCTTGCTTAACCTAATTTATGTTCTGCCCAATTTCATAAACTCTAGCTATCTTACATGAAAAGCGCTACCAGAAATTTCAGAAAAACAATTACTTAAAGTAAGTTTCACAAATTTAAGGATTTCCAAAGGAGTTGGGACTATCCTTAGTAGTGATGATCAATAGTTTGTGAATAATTTGTGTAGGCGTTCTGGAAGTTTTCATTCCAAATTATGAAGAATACCATGGTTGTACAATGCAGATTATGTTGTGATTTTCACTGCACATTTGACTTTTGGGGGGGGGCTCAAAAAACAAACAAACGTAGGCGTGTGGATGGGTCTGAAATGCTCTTGAGATTTTGCTCTTATTAACCAGGTGGGTGAAAAGTTCTTTCTGGTTCAATTGTAACAGGTCAAATTTTGACCCACGGTGATAAAAATTAAAAATGTTAATTGAGGGCATATTGCTCTCAATAAATGAAAGGGGACTTGAAAGAGAGAAGCCAGGATAAATAAACATTTCTTGTGTCTGGCAAACTCAGATACAAAACATGAAAAGTATATGACTGATATGGAGAGAGTGCGATTCTATGTTCTGTGTTGACTATTTCTGCCAAAAGAAATGCCACGGTTTATTTTCCACAGTTCTGGATTCAATCACAAGGAGATCTTATTGGCACAAAGCATTTATGCCAGGTTTAAAACACAAGTTCATTTCAGGAATTAGCTGTTTTTCCAGGTGTGATGCTTTTGAAATGACCACAAATCCATTGTCTCTGTGTGGAGCAATTAATAAAGGGGAGGGGGGCCTCAGACCCACACAGGGTTACAACTTTATCATTTAGGCGAGCAGAGAACCTCATCTAAATAAACGTTTATGGTCTCTCCCAGGGGAGAAAGATATATATATATATATATATATATATATATATATATATATATATATATATATATATATATATATATATATATATATGTGTGTGTGTGTGTGTGTGTGTGTGTGTGTGTGTGTGTGTGTGTGTGTGTCCCTATTTTCTCCTGACTGGGGGCATTAAATGTAAAAAAAATGGGAAAATGCCCAGGTTACGGCATTTCCAAATGCATGCATTTCATACTTTTATTTTTCACTGGTCACTGGGGGAAAAAAATGAGGTAGGATCAGATTAACTATTTTAACTCTTGCCATCACCGTGAAAGTAGTGGCAGAGGCATGTAGTAAGCCTTCACATTATGCAGACTGACCTTTCAGCTGAAAGTCTCATACATACCATTTTCTTCTACTTTGTCTTTGTCAGGTATGTTATGTTCAGGAGAGAAAGGCAAGAATTAGAATACTCTTCTGCCTGAGAGAGATTTCCTACATAAGAACTATATGATAAATGGAACCTGGCATTAGGTTCCTAGTCAGACATCGCTAGATATTGTCTCGGGCGTTTGTGTTGCGCGTTTTTATCTTTCTGTGAAACTGAAGATCCTCCAGAAGAAAAATGACAGCATTTCCCAAACCCTTCTCCTTATTTTCTTCAAACCTCTAATCACAAGCTGTCTTCTGACAATGCAAGAGACCTTTTCATTATTTATTTATTTTTATCCCGCCTTTATTTTTATTACAAATAACTCTCGGCGGAGAACATATTCAAAACACCCTCCTATTTTCCCCACAACTACCCTGTGAAGCGAGTTGGGCTGAGAGAAAGAGAAAGTGACTGGCCCAAAGTCCCCCGACTGGCTTTCACAGCTAAGGTGGGACTTGAACTTGCAGCCTACTGCTTTCGAGCCTGGTGTTTTAATCACAAGACCAGGGGCATCCCACCTTGGCAACTAAACTTGTGGACTTCAGCTCCCAGAATTCTCCAACCAGCATAACTGTGAGTTGAATTCCACAGGTCTTAATGTTGCCTAGGTTGAGCATTCCTACATTAAGCCCAAACTGGGTTTCTGTTGAAATTTCTGTTGAAAAGGAAGGGAAACAACAATGGAAACAACAATGGAATGGCATCCAGATTCCATTTCTATCCTAAGGTTCTACTGGGGTAACTGGTGATGGCAATTATCTTTCTGAACAAAAAAAATTGCTTTAAATACTATTTACTGCCTTAGTTCCAGAAAGGGGATTCGTTCTTCATTTTTCTGGGGGGGGGGGAAACTCTCCAAGGGTAGGTTTAGTGCTCAGTAACATGATGATTTTAAATGGAAGTGAGGGCTCAGGACCACAAATAATTTCCAAACCTCCTGGATGCAGATTCTTGGAGACTTTCAAAATATTGCTTGTTTATTTATCAAATTTAGAGACTGCCCGTCTCACTCACAGAACAACTCTTGTTACCAAACTATAATTTTTAATGTGATAACAAGGGGGAGAAATTAAAAACACACCTGGAGCTTAATCAAATGTTAATTAAATCAAAGTAAAATAAAATTAATTTTTTGCCCATTAAATAAATAATATATCAAGATTAATATATAGTTCAGCAGGGATTTCAATATTAAAGCCTGTCAGATACTTCTCATAGGCAAGCTACCGGTAATAAGAATATTTTCATGACAGGATTAAGCCCCTTGAATACCCTTGGACAAATTGAGGACATCTTATGATGGTGGTGGTTGCTTTAACCTACCATATATTCACGTATATTATTAGCCTTTTACCTTAAAATCTAAAATCTTTTGGGATGAACTTTCTGTGCGTATTCTATGAGAATCAGTGTGTAATAACTCTGAACTCTTGCCCAAGTTTTAGGATCCAGGCATATTAAACAGATGTCTTTATTGTTGAAAGTTGCCAGTCATACAGTATGTGATCATTAATGTCAGATAAGTGGTTACAGCTTGATCCCGAATTACATGGGAAATGGATATTCTAGAATACCATAACCTAAAGTTGAAATTAATGGGAAAGATGTTTTATCTGAATGCTTGGACAAGTACTTGGAATCAGTTGAATGCTAATTGTTACTTTAAAGACTTTGAGAAATTGTATTTTGCAAATGACTTACAACATTTCCTTTAGAATATTTACTGAAACTTGTACAGTACTAACTAAACAGCATGTTCTGGATACTTGCAAGGTACTAACACTTTTAGAATTCTTAGGAGATACAGCGCTTGAATGGAAACCAACACCCAATGTTATAAGAATTTTAAAAGTAGTTTTAGTTATGGATCTAAATTTGGAATTAAAAAAAACTAGAATGTCTGTATCTAGTTTTTATGTATTGCCCTGTTCACCGCCCTGAGTCCCCAGGGAGAAGGGCGGTATATAAATTAAATTAATAATAATAATAATAATTTTGGAGACTCAACAGATCCAAGTGGAAGAAAATGTAAAATATGCCTCTTATGATTTAAAAAATGAAAGTATTCAAATATACTAATTTATGGCATCCCTTAAAAATACTTTAGTAGGATTGGACATCACAGTGTTTGTGCTAGTATTACAAGGAATGTGAAGATTCTTTGATTCTCCTTCAGTTAGTCCTTGACTTACAGGCAAAATTGGGGCCATAATTTCCATTATTAAGCAAAGCACTTGTTAAGCAATTTTACAACTTTTTGTGCCATGGTTGTTAAGCCAATCACTGCAGCTGTTGTGAATCATATAGTTGTTCAGTGAATCCTTTTATTCTTTTCACCTTGCTGGCTTGGGAATTCTGGGAATTGAAGTCCACACATCTTCAGGTGGCCAACACTGAGAAACACTGCTGTGTGGCAACACTAGTCAACTATACTTCCAGGTTTGTGGTTGTTAGGTTTTCCATCAATAAATATGACCCAACTTTAAAACAAAATAGTACGCAACAAACTATGCAACCAGTTAGAAGTGTATGGTCATTGTGACCTCACAGCACAGCATGATGGCAGAGAGACTTTCAATATATTTTTGTGGCCATTTAGTATGATTCACTGTACTATCACCATTCTTCATGTACCCTAAAATTACATATTGCCTTAATTAAATGTCATTCTATTTCTTTAAAGCAAATTAAATAGGCACAGTCAAAAGTTTACCTTGGATGTTCCATTCCACATAGCCGGTACATATTTAAGATTTTTTTTTTACATATTTGCACATGCTTAAGAATGCACGGATGGAAGAAACGGTGTCTTGGTTGAAATTTATCTGAAACACCGTGTTGCCATATTTTATTCCAATTCATGTGACAGTGCATTTGGGGAAGGAATGCAAAGTGGCAGAAGCCGTCAGATTCTTTTTTTTCCCCGTGCCCTTGCCACGAAAATATGTTATCTTTATCTGTATCACAGCATTACTTATTATCAGCTTCACACACGGCACTTTGTCTTTGATTTACGCAAATAACAGCGAATGCTTTATATATTTGTGAGGAAGTGAATGATATTAGACTATCAATCCACGTGGACCGCAAATCAGTAGCGCCGGGAGGGGGAGAAGGCTATTACATTTCAAAAGCTGTTAAATCAGTTGTGCCCCCTGGCTGATTTTGTCAATTGTATTTGCGGCTGGTAAAACCAATGATGCCTTGAATGCTGTTGCAATTCTGGAAAGTAAATGGCGCTGCAATGAAACTGCATCATGCAGCTCATATTTATTTCCTGGGTTATATCCTACTATGGAATAAAAATGGTAGCTTTTTCTTCCTTTGCTTTTTTTTTTAAAAAGGCAGGAATTAGGCCCCCACCTTCTGTCACTGCCTCCAGCTTTGGCCCCCCCAGCAGTCTGCCAACAGGGCACTGTTCTGCCAGTTGTAAATTTTAATTGGCCATCTGGGGAAAGCACAAACCACTGACTAGAGATTAATCAGTAAATTAACCCAGGCATAATACACATTTCCCAGTGGACTCTCAGCAGCTCCAGGCTGGGGAGGTACAGCTTGGGATTTTAGCGAACTTGTGTTGGGATGCTGTTACATCTTCCCTACTGCAGCTGAACATCTTCTCCCTGTCCTAAAATCCCTTTAGTGTGACCTTCATCCTGCCCCTGATTTGTATGGCAGTTGCAAAGAGGGTTCTTTGTACGTGCTAAACACAGATGGCACAGGTACTGCTCTTGGGGGGGAGGGGGGGAGAGAAATGTTGACTAATCAGTGCATGTGATAACTTTTCTCCAGTGAACTGTTTTCTGGGTCTGCTAAAGAGCCTGCAGAGAGAAATAGTGAAGTAACTGCGGTTTTACCAGGCCAGTACAAGGAAACCTGATAGTTTATGCAAGACGGGGCATTCCATGTTCTAAAAAATAAAAGATGCCTTCTGCAAAAATTAAAAATATACCTGTTGTCAATTGTCGCTGGAGAGGCAGCAACAAATCATAGCCCTTTTCTCTCCCAGCCAAGCCCAAACCAAGAAAAATTCCAGGACAGTTGTAACTAGAAGTACCTGGATTCAGCAAAACTAGAACCCAGTACTGAAGGAGTAAATCCTACAGAACCCTCTCCTTTCCTGGCAGTAATAAATGCAGAATTAAATAAATCACTAGAAATTTGCTGCCTGCTGTGATAACCAAATCGACTGATAAAAGTGGCCTTCTCTTTGAGACATGTGGGACAATGGCCAATAATGGGTTCTATCATTCGAAATAACGTTGCTTTCCCTTCAGTGTGATTGTGGTTTCCATGACCACAGCCAGGACATGCGATGAAAAGCTGTGGAAATCCTACAGTTCAATATATTCTCATACTCCAGAAATGCCAATGAATTAGATTAATACATTACAGGTAACCCTCGGTTTATGACCACAATTAGGACTGGAACCTCCATTGCTAAGCGATGCAATTGTTAAGTGAGTCACAAATGATTTTCAAACCTTTTTGGTCATATTTGTTGTGAATTACATGGTTGTTAAGCAAATCACAGTCATTAAATGAATCCAGCTTCTCCTATTGACTTTGCTTTTTGAAAACCTCCTGGAGATTATCTATATACATGCCAGTTGTCAAGGGCCCAAATTTTGATTGCATCACTGCAACAGCTTTAAGTGAGAAGTCACTTTATTTAACAACGTCATAACTATATGAATGGCCGTAAACGGAGGACTACCCGTAAAATAACTAAACTGATGAAGGCAGGGAAGCTTATCCTCCTAAGACATAATGCAGATCTGGAAGACTCTTACAACAGGGGCCTCAAGACTGCCTTAGCAACCTGCATCTCATATCTCATATTAACTATTATAATTTGTTTTTCATCTGTCAGGTGTCAGAGACAAAGATACAACAAAGCCTCACTGCCAGTGTTTGGTCTGATAGTTCCTGATGCAGTTCCAATTCTGTTTACTCTGCCATGTTGGTATTTGTGGTTCAGGTAAAGCCCGGTATGAGAATTATTCCAGATACGAATCAGCAACCATTGGTTTGGTTCTGAATTCCATAAAGTTCACTGGGTGGCTTTTTCTTTCTAGCTGACCTCACGCGATTGCTTTTCATAAGTTCACTTGCCATGTATAGATCGGGTAACCTGGAATGTTTAACCCTATATTTTGATCTTTGATAGCAAGACAGGAAGCCAGTCTGGTTTCAGACAGCTAATTATCAAGCTTGCTGATAAAATTCCTCTCAAGTTAGAGTTTGATTTGATTTGATTTGATTAAATTTATATGCCGCCCTTCTCCCTGAGGACTCAGGGCAGCTCACAACCATAAAAATTAAGAAACATAAAGTAAAAAATTTAAAAAAAAGAATTAAACAATAGATGCAATAAATACAAGACAATTTAACCCAGTAAAAAGCCTAATTAAAAACCATAGTCAGTCCAGGCCCGCTTGTTGGAACAACCAGGTCTTCAGGTCACGGTGGAGGGACTGAAGGTCAGGGGCTGTCCGCAGCTCAGGGGTAGTTCATTCCAGAGGGTTGGCGCGCCCACAGAGAAGGCTCTCCCCCTGGGGGTCGCCAGCGGGCATTTCCTGGCCGACGGCACCCTGAGGAGGCCGACTCTGTGGGAGCGAACCGGGCGATGGGAGGTTGACAATGGCAGCAGGTGGTCTCGCAGGTACCCCGGGCCTAAGCCATGTAGGGCTTTAAAGGTTATTACCAGCACCTTGAATCGCACTTGGAAGGTAACCAGAAGCCAATGCAGCTCACGCAGGAGTGGTATAACATGGGAGTACCGAGATACTCCCATAAGCACCCGCGCAGCTGCATTTTGCACCAGTTGAAGCCTCCGGGTGCTCTTCAAGGGCAGCCCCATATAAAGAGCATTGCAGTAATCCAGGTGAGAAGTGACGAGGGCGTGGGTAACCGTGCATAGGGCATCTTGGTCCAAAAAGGGGCACAACTGGCGTACTAGGCGAACCTGTGCGAATGCCCCCCTGGTCATGGCCGTTAGATGATCTTCCAAATTAAGCCGTGAATCCAGGAGGACACCCAGGTTGCGAGCCCTTTCTGAGCGGGGCAATACCTCCCCCCATCAAAAGAGATGGAACTTGTTGGACAATATGAGATGCCGGTATCCACAGCCACTCGGTCTTGGAGGGGTTAAGCCTGAGCCTGTTCCTTCCCATCCAGACCCGCACGGCCTCCAGGCACCGGGACATCACGTCAAGGGCATCACTGGGTTGGCTCGGGGTGGAGATAAATAACTGGGTATCATCCACATATTGGTGATACCTCACCCCAAAGCCACGGATGATCTCACCCAGCGGCTTCATATAGATGTTAAACAGGAGGGGGGAGAGAACCGACCTCTGAGGCACCCCACAAGTGAGGGGCCTCGGGGTAGATCTCTGTCCCCCTGCCAATACAAACTGCGAGTGGCCCGAGAGGTAGGAGGAGAACCTCTGTAAAACAGTGCCTCCCACTCCCAACCCCTCGAGCCGTCGCAGCAGGATACCATGGTTGATGGTATTAAAAGCCGCTGAAAGGTCAAGTAGGACCAGGACAGAGGAACAGCCTCTGTCCCGGGCCCACCAGAGATCATCCACCAGTGCGACCAATGCCATTTCCATGCTGTAGCCAGGTCTGAAACTGGACTGGTGCGGGTCCAGATAGTCCGCTTCATCCAGGAATTGCAGAAGCTGACGCGCCACCACACTCTCAACAACCTTCGCTACAAAGCGAAGGTTGGAGACAGGACGATAGTTATTCAACGAGGCCGGGTCCAGAGCACGCTTCTTGAGGAGGGGCCTCACCACTGCCTCTTTTAAGGCGGAGGGGAAGACACCCTCCATCAAAGAAGCGTTGACAACTGTCACCTCCCAGGCAGCCGAAACCAACCAGGAGGGACATAGGTCTAGTAAACAAGTTGTAGTGCTCAGTTTACGCATGATCCTATCCACATCATCCAGAGTCACAGGGTCAAACTCACCCCAAATGGTATGATCAAGACCTGCCCTCTCCACTCCGCTGGACTCCGCCCAGTCGGAGTCCAAGCCAGTCCGGATCTGAGCAATTTTGTCCTGCAGATACTGTACAAATTCCTCAGCTATGCTACAAACAACATTCAATAATAATAATAATAATAATAATAATAATAATAATAATAATAATAATAATAATAATAATAAGAAGAAGAAGAAGAAGAAGAAGAAGAAGAAGAAGAAGAAGAAGAAGAAGAAGAAGAAGAAGAAGAAGAAGAAGAAGAAGAAGAAGTTGGAAGGGACCTTGGAGGTCATCTAGTCCAACCCCCTGCTCTGGCAGGAAACCCTATACCATTTCGGACAAATAACTGTCCAGTCTCTTCTTAAAAACCTCCAGTGTTGGAGCATTCACAGCTTCTGGAGGCAGGTTGTTCCACTAATTGATTGTTCTAACTGTCAGATAGTTTCTCCTTAGTTCTAGGTTGCTTCTCTCCTTGATTAGTTTCCATCCATTGCTTCTTGTCCTGCCTTTGGGCGCTTTGGAGAATAGCTTGAGTCCCTCCTCTTTGTGGCAGCCCGTGAAATATTGGAACACTGATATCATGTCCCCACTCGTCCTTCTCTTCATTAAACTAGACATACCCAATTCCAGCAGCCGTTCCTTATATGTTTTAGTCTCCAGTCCCCTGATCATCTTTGTTGGTCTTCTCTGTACTCTTTCTAGAGTCTCAACATCTTTTTTACATCATGGTGACCAAAACTGGATGCAGTATTCCAAGTGTGGCCTTACCAAGGCATTGTAAAGTGGTATTAATACTTCACGTGATCTTGATTCTATTCCTCTGTTTATGCAGCCTAGCACTGTGTTGGCTTTTTTTGGCAGCTGCAGCACTCTGCTGGCTCATATTTAAGTGATTGTCCACTAAGACTCCGAGATCCCTCTCACAGTTACTAGTATTGAGCAAGGTCCCCCCTATACTATACCTGTACATTTGGTTTTTCTTACCTAAATGTAGAACCTTACTTTTTTCACCATTGAATTTCATTTTGTTAGATAGCGCCCAGTGTTCAAGTCTGTCCAGATCATCCTGTATCTTAAGTCTGTCTTCTGGAGTGTTGGCTATTCCTGCCAGCTTGGTGTCATCTGCAAATTTGATGAGTTCCCCATTTATCCCTTCATCCAAATCGTTGATGAAGATGTTGAAGAGCACTGGGCCCAGAACAGAGCCCTGGGGCACCCTACTACATACTTCCCTTCATGTAGATGCAGTTCCATTGAGGACCACATGCTGAGTACGGCCAGTCAGCCAGCTACGAATCCATCTGGTGGTGATTCTGTCTAACCCGCATTTTTCTATCTTATCAAGTAGAAGGTTGTGATCTACTTTATCAAATGCCTTACTGAAGTTCAAGTAAATTATATCCACAGCATTCCTCTGATCTACTAATTTAGTCACTTGGTCGAAGAATGCAATAAGATTTGTCTGGCATGATCTGTTTTTGACAAACCCATGTTGGCTTTTAGTAATGACTTTGTTTGCCTCTAGGTGTTTGCTGATTCGTTGTTTGATTATTTTTTCCAGAATCTTCCCAGGTATTGAGGTCAGACTGATAGGTCTGTAATTTCCTGGATCCATTTTTCCCCCTTTTTTGATAAATAGAGGGATGGTGTCTCTGGCTTCCTGTCAAGATTGCACTGTCAGTTTGGGGTTTGCATATTGTATTTTCTCCCATCAGGTTTTATTTTTTAATGATTTTTCATGTTTTTACAATGATTGTTTTACAGTGACTGTTTTGTATCGTTATTTTATTTGACTGTTGGACTCAGCCACTTCTGCTGTGATAAACAGCAATATACATTTGATAAATATTTTTTTGAAAACCTGATAAAGTTCCTTCAAAGAAGTAGACTGAAGAAAAGAAAGAACAGTGAAAGCAAGCTTAATTCAGAAGTTATGTCCACAGTCTCCCTTCAGGTTCAAGTTTACACAGAAGCCAGAAGCCAGCATGCTTCACTATGCAGATGATCACACTTTCTTCCGCTAAGGCAGGGGTGTCAAACTCAATTTCATTGAGGGCCGCATCAGCATTGCGGTTGCCCTCAGGGGGCCGGGTGGGTATGGCCTGGGTGGGCATGGCCTACTGGGTGGGCGTGGCTAGAGTGCGTATGGCCTACTGGGTGGGCGTGGCCAGCTCTACATCGTTCGCATCAAGGGTGCCTATGGGGGCCTGGGCAGGAGTGGGACAGATCTGAGGGTCTCTGGCAGAAGGAGGGTCTCTGGGCCAGGGCCAAGGCAGTAGGGGCCGTTCCCTCACTGTTTCCAGGATGGCTTCGCGGGCCGCATGAAACCACTTCGCAGGCTGGATCTGGCCCCCGGGCCTTGTGTTTGACATGTCTGCGCTAAGGTGTAGTTATAGCATGAATTTTAGTAAAGAAGGGATGTGTAATACTTCTTGTAGTGAGTATTACCCCTTTTAATGAAACATGCAGAAACCCGAGGAGCATGTTGTAGAGCACTACATTTCTTTTTTTTCCAGTTCTCAGATGCATTTTTATACAATATGAGATCTACTTTTTAAAATACGGTTTGATGTTTTTTTAAAAAAATATAGATCGACTTTGGTTTCTTGTTGATTTCTTTCTTTGTCTTTGCCACAGTCTTGCACCCATAAAAGCAATCAAAAACCTAAATAGATGTGAGAAAACTATGCATGCTACTCCATGTAAGGGCAAAATGTAACGCTTGTAGTCGTATGAGAAAAGAAAATAAGCATGGGGAACAAGGAAGGAGAGAAAAGGGTCAAAAGAGTCTCTTAAGACAACACCAAGCCAGTGATGGCATAAATGTGAGAGAAACTAACTCCTTCAGAGTTTGCAAAGCTCAGAAACAGGATTTGAAACTGGGAGGGGGTGCATAGATACTCCATATTTTGTCTTGAGCAGAAGTACCGACATCACAGCTCAGTGTTTCTGGCCTCATTTTTATATTTTACCACTCTCCCCCAAAACATATGAAGTGCCTCAGACTGGAACTACGGTTGTTTGTTCAAGCTATTCAGGAAATAATTCTTAATCCTGCGAAATAGCTTTCATGATGCCTGAGCACTTTACAGCCTGCCAGACACAAAATTTATTTTATTGGAGAGCTTTGCGGTATATCCATCCTTTCTCTATGAGGAAATTTTCTTTGCCTGTACACTGCAAACTAGCAAACAGAATCCTTTATTGTATGGAGTACCTTTCCCTAAGTACTTAATAAATTCATAACATAGCGGTGGAACTACCAGACTAACAGGGTTGTGCCAGGAAGAATTATTCACGTGAGATAATCTTTTACATTTCATGTTAACACAAAACCAACTCCTGAGTGAAAATTAAAGGTGTGTGTGTGTGTGTGTGTGTGTGTGTGTGTGTGTTTGTGTGTGCATTCACATACTTGTTTTGTTGGATTACTGATTACTGTAACTATGGGAGCAAAGTAGAGTGGACTCAACCCCAAATGATCTTACTATCAACTCTCACTAAGTGCACTTGCAATTGTAATAATTATTGGCCAAATATGATTGCGAGGGTTCACTTCCCTGCCTTTCAATGCTTTCCAGTATATCCCCATAAAAGAGCATGGTCAATCATATTTACATGTAAAAAGATGCGTTCAGCTAATTTGATTGGGCTTGAATATACAGTGTGTTTCTTATTCAGATATTTGCTGTATCCTGCTCTCCCTTGCTGTATTGGTGAGATCTCTTATAAATGCACCACTCCAATTCATACTTTCAAATAGCTGGGATTTAAAGAGGTGTGGGAGGAAGGGAGGAATATGATGGACAAGTTTCAGTCATATTGAAAGAGGGGAGGGGAATTCATTCAGTTCAGAATTCTGCTTGCTGCCTTTAATCAGATGCTTCCAGGTAGTATACAAGTTGGAATTTATGGTAATGTAATGTTATTTCATAATCCTACTTCAGACTAGGATAAGAATAGGAAGACATTAATAAGCTATTTCTCACTTTTTAAAGTGGCAAAGGATAGAATTAATATCAGGGATGAACTAAGAGGAAGAGAGAGAGAGAGAGAGTAAAAATATCCAATGCCTGGTAAAGCAATTGTCTCTGTAGGTTCTCTTGAAGTCAGATCAATATTCATATAAATATATATGGCTCCTTATTATCTCTAGAAATTGATCTGTCCATCAGGCACTGCACTCAAATGATCGCTTTGACACCGATATCTAATACCGCTTTGTATCTACTATGTGTTTGGGAACAGTGGTTACTCCTTCCTGAAAAGAGAATATAACTTTTGTTTGTATTCTGTTTCCTTCTAACATTGAAAGAGATGATAAATAACTGAAACCAAGAAAATCAAGAAGGCCTGGGTAGATCTGAGTTCTTCAGTGTGGGCGAGCGAAAGATCAGAGCTAACCATCTTCTTTGGCTAAATAGCGAGCATTTTTCTCAGCAAAGATCACAATCCTGCCTGAGGCTGAGCTTTGTCATCACTGAGCTTTGTTGCCTCCATTAGCTTAGGTGATCGTTCTGTGCAGAAACACAACCCTGTTCAATAAATGATCAATAAAGGAATGAAGTTTTATAAATAGTTTTTTTTTCTTCCTGTCCCTGAAGACAAGGACCCCAGGGGCTTAAAGGATATTAGAGATGGATTTTTATGCAGAGGGGGGAAAAATCCGCATTTTGACCGTTTTTCAGTTCAAAACTGCAGCTTATAAGAAGTAGGTGGTGCAGAGCTCCAAATCTCAGTTGTTTCCCCGTCAAACTTGACCTAGAAAATAGGCAGTCATTTCTGCCAAGAATTACTTGATGAAGATGAAAGAAGCTGTATGTGTGTGGGGGGGTGGGTGGGAAAGAGTGTATTCATCTGAGGGAGGAGACCGTGAAAATCATGTGGGTTATTTTAATGCAGGTGATTTTACAGATCAAAACTGAGTAGCTAATTGGGAAAGAATGATAATTGTTTATGAGGAGGGCGGATTAAGTAATTACAGCAAACTATTTAAGAGTTGCTATAAAATTCCTCAACAAAATATTGTGTCCAGAATCAGAGATTCTGCTAAAAGACAAGAAGAGGGGACCACTGTGATTGTCCTTAGGTCCTGAGGAAACAGGACATTGGTTAAGTGGTCCTTTAGTCTGATAGAAGACAATGTTTTATATATTAATGCCCACATCAGAGTATTCACTATGTAACCCACACTACTCTTAGAGAGTTCATGAACACTCTTTTCTAACCTACACATCTTATCACAAATTATTCATCTTTAAGCCAACATACTGGGTTTTCTTATTTATAAAAAAAATACTGTTTTATTCTTTTTTCTTGTCAGATGGTGGACTTGAGGAATGGACCCACGGCCAACTCTCAAAACAAACTGGCACGCTGTAGGAACTGTACAGTCTATAACATAAATAAGTTTATTAATTTGAATATTGAATGTTGGCTCAAAGAGTTTTGAGAATAGCATAGTTAGCCAAACAAGCAAACAGATTATAGAACAAATCAAAACATCCATTTGAAATGTTAACAAAAGCTACATATCAACAGATTGCTGTTGCAGCTCAAGTGTGAATTAATACTACAGTTGCATAATAATAATAATAATAATAATCTGTTTCCTTCATTCATAAAGTCTCTGTATTCGCTTGATGTGTTCATAAATTCTATTTATGTTTTACAATATATCTATTTTTGACGATCAGACATCTATGCAAAATCATTATTATAATTGCATTATAATAATATGATAACTATTGCAAAGCCTCAGTTAATGGTCCAACTCTTGATCTGATTCTAAGAATTATAAACAATACTTTTTCAATGTTATCCAGAAGATGTGATTATGCAATGGAAATTGTGATTCATTTCAAGTTTGGACCAAACTTCAAACGTACCATCAAATTATGTCCTACTGTGTTCCAAAAGAATTCAAATCAACTTGAATACTGTAGCCATAATTAAAAAATAGACATCTCTTTTGTTTTTCTTTCTAGGTTTACAAAAGTAGATGGGATAGCAATTCATAGCAGCATACATACAGTATTTTCAAAAATATATTTGAAAACCTGGGAGGAATTAAAAACTGAGTTTTGCTCTAACCCACTGCCTTACACAAAGAAACCTTTTCAATTTTAAATTAAGTTCTGACCCAACACATAAACAGACAGAAGAATGAATTTCTTTAACAACCCTTTAAAGTATATTTTATTAGAATTTGAAGATGAACAAGAAGTCTGTGTTTTTTCTAGTTCTATGAAATTCCTTTATGTTTTTTTAATTAAATCATCTTCTTGGTCAGATGATTTTATTGGCGTTCTTTGTAAAATCTGTCATAGTACGGGGGATGACTTTGAGAGACGAGAAAAGTGTCACAGACTAGGGGCAACAGTCAGATAAGAGGTAGCTGAGTCCGCAGATGGAATGGGAGTATGGCAAACGTCTCCAAAAAAACCCTCCCTAAGTTCTTGAAGAGTAAAAGTGAGGGGGGGGGGAAGAGATGCACTTTCAGTCTTGCAAGATTCTGTTAATGTAACCTTACAATGAAGATCAAGCATCAGATTTAGCTACTTGGCAGAAGCCTCAAAACCCCTGTTCATTTCCCTCTGTTTCCTAACTGTATGAAAGCATTATTTTAACAAGAAGATATAAAATTGTACAGTATATAAAAATGCATTCACAGCAACTCAACAAATTTATGCAATCTCTGTTACACTGCTGTAGTAATGTTTGCATTTGCACAATCTCAATAGCATTAGCAATACGTGTGAAAAACACAAATCCCAATAGCACACCCTCCCTTCCTTTGCATTAAGTAAAGGTTCCTTCACCTCTGGCTTAATTCCTGGTGACGCAATGGATGGGCACATCTACATAGGGCAGGGGTCCCCACCCCAAGTCCATGGACCGGTACCAGTTTGCATCCTGTCGGGAACCAGGCTGTGCAAGCAGCAGGTGAGTGCGCAAAGCTTCATTTGCGCATGCGAAGGATCAAGGTTGCACATGCAAAACCTTCCCCCCCAACACACCGATGCCACCACCACTGCCGCTGCCAGTCCATTGAGCCAGAAAAGATGGGGACCACTGAAGTAGGGTTTTATTTCAACAGTGAAACAGGTAATGGCAACTGCTATTGTGCCATACTGAAATTGGATGCATGGATTCATATTCTCATGAGGAGAAGAGTTTGACTCAAAGACATCTTTATCATTTGTTCTCTGCTATGTCAAATCAAATAACAATGGAAAAAATAAATTCCAAAGAAATTTCTTTCATAAACGGGTATATTATAGTATGATGATGGCGCTATGTAAATGAAGATCAACACCCCCATTAACTTGTTTCCCAAGATTTTTTGTCTCTCTTAGCTTTGACGTCTCTTCTCAGCTTTGCAATTTCCACGATTTAGTCTAGTATTCAGTTTGCTTTCTCCTGTTTAATAATGATGATGATGATGATGATGATGATGATGATGATAATAATAATAATAATAATAATAATAATAATAATAATAACAATAATAACAATAATAACAATAATAACAATAATAATAAAGTTGGAAGGGACCTTGGAGGTCATCTAGTCCAACCCCTTGCTCAGGCAGGAAACCCTATACCATTTCAGACAAATGGCTGTCCAGTCTCTTCTTAAAAACTTCCAGTGTTGGAGCATTCACAGCTTCTTTAGGCAGGTTGTTCCACTGGTTAATTGTTCTAACTGTCAGGAAGTTTCTCCTTAGTTCTAGGTTGCTTCTCTCCTTGATTAGTTTCCATCCGTTGCTTCTTGTCCTGCCTTCAGGTGCTTTGGAGAATAGCTTGACTCCCTCTTCTTTGTGGTAGCCCCTGAGATATTGGAACACTGCTATCATGTCCCCCCCTCTCCCTTCTCTTCATTAAACTAGTCAAACCCAATTCCAGCAACCGTTCCTTATATGTTTTAGCCTCCAGTCCCCTGATCATCTTTGTTGGTCTTCTCTGTACTCTTTCTAGAGTCTCAACATCTTTTTTACATCGTGGTGACCAAAACTGGATGCAGTATTCCAAGTGCGGCCTTACCAAGGCATTGTAAAGTGGTATTAACCCTTCACGTGATCTTGATTCTATCTTTTTCTTCTTTTTGGCAGTCTCTTTTTCCATTCATCATTGAAGTTTCCATAACTTCATTCCACCGTTCCTCTAATTTTTCTATCAATGAGGTTGAGGACCTCAGAATAATTCCCGATGTTCTGCTTGAAAACGGTTTGTACATGCTCAAGATCATATTGTGGAAACTGACTGGCTTCCTTTTCCTACTTTAGCTTAACTTGGCACTTGCAATTGAACAGTTTGTGATCTGTTTCATTATTACGTAGCCAGTTTGATTCTCTGTAGGAATACACCTTACTCTCAGAAGAGGGGGGAGAGGGTTTTAAATATTAAGTGATAACAAAGCTGCAATCAGTCAGATATATATCCAGAAATTAAGCAAAAAGATACGTGGAAGGATCTGTCCAGGAATCATCCCTTTTTCACAATGAAAATATTTATTGAACAATATTTGATTCAGCTCAAACTGACTTCATCTAATATCTTGGCTTGTCAGGCAGCTGAAATGCGGGCAAACAAAAATCAAGTATACTAAATACTTCTCTTGTACAGTATGCCCTTCTAGAAGCCTCAAGACATGTACCTTAAATAATTACATTTTGTTCTGTAATCAAATGCAATCAAATGGATTCTCAGCCAACTACTCTTATTTCCACTATGAGAAATGTACCTCATATTTCTCTGCACATTTGCATATTTTTCCATAAACCTAAAAACCAATCAATTTTGAAGAGTTATGATAATATAAAGAATCTGAAGCAATTACATGTTTTTAAACGGAAATTCTAAGTGCTTCTCACTGAAAGGCTTCAGGTAGTAAAATAGTCAATGTCTTTAACCCTTTTAGTGATACCTCAATTAAGCTCTTCTGGCCTGATAGATTTTGGCCAACTGGAAAAACCTCCTCTTCGGTAAAGTTCTTTTGATCATTTGTTCTCCAAGAATTGCTCCCGGCTCCTACTTTTATTAAAGCATGTTCAGTTTTAAATTAAACAAAAGCTCACTTTATTTGTTAAAACAACAACTACTGTACTCTATTCTTTCAGGGGTAACCCTAGGAGATTCCTACATACAGGGTCAAAAAATCAAAAAAGAATCCGAGGAAGTCAAGACAACATGCAAAATTCTAAAAGCAGTGAAGCAATTTGGAAATATTTTCACTGTGTAAAGAGCCACAGTGCCGCACAGTCGGGAGATAACATTTGTAGAAAGCATCTACTGATTTATGCCTGTGAGATTAGTGTTAGGGTAACTGATACAAATTGGTCATTTAAAAAAAACATAATCAGGAATTTAAATAAACAAGGCAAAGATTTTAGTACATTACATTAGGATGGGTTGTCCTTTCCAAGAAACTAGTCTGAGAAAACACCTCGAGCAAGCTACTCCTTGGTTCACACAAAGATAGCAGAATCAGACTGGCCTAATTCAGTCACTGCAGCTGTTCCAATAAAAGTAGATTTAGACCTATAGGGCAGAGGTCTCCAAACTTGGCAACTCTAAGACTTGTGGACTTCAACTCCCAGAATTCCTGAGCCAGCCATGCTATATGGCATTGATTTCATAGTCCCATCTTCTTTATAGGGCTGACCTTCTGACTTCCACATGAACCTTAGAGGCATTCGTAGAAAATAAAGATTGATGGAGGTAGCCAAGTGCTTTGTTTAGAAGTGGAAGTTTGCGTATCTGCCTGAAAAAGGATTTTTTTCCTTAAATTCCTGTATTAGACCAGATCATTGGGGAGCTTGACACAACTGGGTTCAAAGTTCTGACAGTTGGCCCCACCCCCCAGCCACATGACTGAGTGCTCAGCAATTGGACTGCATTTACAGACATTTGTAGCATCTCACTGTCATGTGTCAGTGATTTTGCCAAAAATCAGTACTTACGTCTGTTTTTCATCAAAATCCCCCAAATGAATCATTGGTTTGCTTAACAATCACTGCAAAAAAAGGTCATAAAATCGGGTTGGTCACATGACCATCCCACTTGACGGACATCACAAATTATGACCCTGATGGGCAGGCTCCATTATGGTCGTAATTTGAGGATTACCTGTGCTGTATTGCTAGTAATTCTAAAGTAGTGGTTGATTAGTTAGAAATTAATCTCAGATTTTTCTAGCAGCTTATACTGAAGTGTAAAATGCGTTAATGCTGCTGAACAACGAAATTGAAACCCAAAAATGAACAATTTGCATTTGAGAAGCAGCATTGTGTTCAATGTGTCTTTGTAACCCCCACCTGAGCTTGATATCCCAACTGGCCAATTTATTTAAGTCAATTAAATGCCATCCTAATTCAAAGATTTTTCCACCAATGGGTAGAATCAGGTCCGCAGCCTTCCCAACCATTTCCTGACTCTGTAGCACAAACCATGTGTAATAACCCCAAATACGCTGAGCGTTTTAAACACACAGCTTTAAATTACCCCGTGCTAACACCACACTTCTTTTGCACTGCAATTTGTAAAGAAAATGCACCTGTCTTGCTAGCAATGATTAACAAATGGTTTATAGTTTCTTTAGCAGAATGGTGTGTGCCCAACACATCACATTTGAAAGGCCTAAAATATACAAGAAATCTGCTCATTCAAGAAAAAGCAGGTGAGGAAAGAAGATAGCTACTGTATGCCTGTTGGTGAGGGAAGCTTGTTTGTTCAGAATATATTGGAGACTCAGTTCAGGAAGAAGTCAGCCTTGGGAAAATATTACGCCTGTAATATTGCCAAGGTCAGTATCTAAAGGCGTTTGGGGCGATGTAAGAGCTCCTATGTTAAATATGTGCAGGAAATATGTACCTTGGATAACCAAACATTGTCCCTAATTTTTCATGAACTAATAAATCTTACTGCTTAGTTTTGGTATGCATCCCTATTTCCTCGCCTCTAAACCTTCCTTGCTTTTTGCCATTATTCCCATCCTATTATCATTTCTTTCTTGCCTGTAAACTATAGGATGCTCAAGGCTTAATAGAAAGCTTCCCTTCACTTACTCCAGGGTTGTCACACTCAGATCTGACTCCGGCTCAAATGATAAACCTAATGACCTGTATCTTTTTTTTTAAGATATTTCTTAAATATAACTCCCCATTGGCCTGATTGGTAG
The DNA here is from genome assembly GCF_964194415.1 of Vipera berus. NCBI lineage: Eukaryota > Metazoa > Chordata > Lepidosauria > Squamata > Viperidae > Vipera > Vipera berus. The sequence goes on along the minus strand of NC_138202.1, from coordinate 150,093,801 downwards.
TGAAGACTATGGAGAACACTAAAGTAAGTCAACTTTTTTTAGGCCATGGAGTCTGTTAGTTTAAAAAAAAAACCCCACTGGAACCCTGATCAAGAGGTAGGGACAAAAAAATTGACTGTATGCAAATTTATTTATTTATTAAATTTATATGCCACCCATCTCAATATCAAATGCCTTGGGGTGGCTTGAAAGGTAAAGGTTCCCCCGCACATGCGTGCTAGTCGTTTCCGACTCTAGGGGCCGGTGCTCATCTCTGTTTCAAAGCCGAAGAGCCAGCGCTTGTCCGAGGATGTCTCCGTGGTCATGTGGCCGGCATGACTAGACGCCAAAGGCGCACGGAACGCTGTTACCTTCCCTATTTTTCTACTTGCATTTTGACGTGCTTTCGAACTGCTAGGTTGGCAGAAGCTGGGAACCATTAATGACCACCAGGAATAAAAATTGAAGCATTAGAATTAACAATAACTTACAACAAGGTTGGGAATTGCTGGGCACAAACCTTTAGTCTCTCACTCCATGAACTTAGCAAATCTCCAGCAGTGACCCAATAAGTGCGAGAAGGTTGTGAAGAAGGGACTTTCTTCCCTGAACCTGCGTATTCCCCTTCCATTCCCCCACAATGTGAGTTGCTACCACCAAAACATTGTCCATCTCCTCCTTCAGGTACTACCTGCTCAGGATTTCAAACCTGTCAATTGAGTTCTTGCATTGCTGGCCAGTGATATATTCTGGGGTTCTAGAATTTATGCTAAGTTATACTAAGATGACATTCTGATCAAAAGGCACAATCAAGATTTCCAAGTAGGCTAAGACCTTGCTGATGCAGCAAGGCTTCTTGAGTGACTCAGCTCTTTAGCAGGGACTCTTACCTCAACACTGCCTATGGCTCAATGCTGACAATCCTCTGAGGCAGGCCATTTTCCAATCCCCAACAGTTCCAGTAATAGACTATAGGGGCCATGAGTGCTGCACTGAAAGGGTTAGCTGCTGTTAGCTTTCTTTAAGCCCTCATGTATGCATTTCGCCACTCTGTGACTATTAAGAGAAGGACTTTTTCAGACTAGAATGTGGTAGGAGCAGTTCTTTCTCAGACATGAGGAGTTTAGTTTGGCTGGCCCATGGGTTTGTGCCACATTAATACTGTAACATTTTATGACCTGTAACCCTGTTGTGAAGGCCAACATAAAGTCTATCAGGCAAATGAGATTTGAGTGGGGGACGGGAGGAGTAGAGAGAGAGAGAGAGATTGATGTCTTCGTGACAAGGTCAGAAATGATAGTTTGACAGGTTTAAAATGTTATATCAATGCCCTGGAACAAAGCTATAGAAATGTATGGCTGGGGTAGGACTCTTGGGTTTAAAAGGTACCACTGATGACACTGCAGATGTAGTACAAGGTGGACAGCCCAGCACTTGGAATTTTGGATCTGTGCTAAAGAAGTTCCCTGGGAGGCTACGTATTCTTCTAGGGGCTGTCAGTCTTCTTGTCCCAATTTGGTGTTTTCTCAGTTTTTCCAACTAGACAATGAGTGAGTCTGCTAGAGATTGTTAAAGGACGATTCAAAGTGATGGGGAAAGAGACAACATGCCTTTTTGCTTTGTCCTTTACTTGGAATATGCAAACTAGCTAATTTGTTTGGTGGGAGGGGTTTCACCTGGAGGACCCTTTGTGTTTTTTTGTTGGTTTGGGGATATTTCCCTAAAGTACCCATGCATTTATCTGAACAACCTTTCATGAAATGGGCATTTGGTTGCAGTTTTAGAGATAAGAATACTAAATAATTTTGCTGAATTAATAATTTTGAATTCAATTTTAAAAATAAAAATAAAAAAATCAGACTTTAAAAGAATGGGATTTTGAAGACGAGACTTCAGTGTTACTTTTTAAGTTTGGGGTAAGATATTTTTCTTGGGTTCTTTGAACAATGCTGAAATGGATACTTCAGGACTGGCCATGTTCACTGGGACAGTTATTGACGAAGGGACAACCTTCCCAGTGGTGGGATTCAAATATGTGAACAACCAGTTCTCTGTGTGGATGCTGCTTCTGGAAGTCTGTTCTGGGCCTGGGCAACAAAAAATTAGCTACCGGTTCTGCCAAACTGGTGCGAACTGGCTGAATCCCACCACTGAATCTTCCCCAGTAACAACAGTTGTTTTATATGACTATCCACAACTTTTTTTCAACATTTCAAATGTTCCTATAACACAAAAGGAGTGGACACTGCTAGCTTGGCTGATTGTTTCCCCTACATGTTTACATTTTACTTATCCCACTTTTGGAAGTTCAAAAGAAGCCACCATCATCATTCCTGGAGAAACAGATGTCTGTAGCAATTCAGATTTCCTATAATAGAATAAAATGGAATGGAATGGAATGGAGTGGAGTGGAGTGGAGTGGAGTGGAAGAGAAGGGGAGGGGAGGGGTGGGGTGGGGAGAAGAGAAGAGAGGAGAGAAGAGAAGAGGAGAGAAGAGAAGAGAAGAGAAGAGAAGAGAAGAGAAGAGAAGAGAAGAGAAGAGAAGAGAAGAGAAGAGAAGAGAAGAGAATATTTTTTATTGGCCAAGTGATTGGACATACAAGTAATTGTGTGTCTTTCCACACAAGAGAGTATCAATCTGTTTTCATATGAGAGTGTACAGGAAGTTGTCCAAATCTATGGACCAGCAAGAGTATATTTTACAAACAAGTAATCAATCAAAATGATCATTCTTTTGTCCTTTGATAGGAGAGTAAATATGTAATATATCTGTATTTTCCTGTGACAGTTCAGAATGGAAGATTGCTAATCAGCCATAGTTGGCTCCTTTTTGGGAAATGCGATTTACCAACATTCATTGTGTTCTCTCCCTTTGCAAATGTGTAATAGGAGGAGGTAACTTTGGAAATGATATTGCAATGTAATCATCCATAGTGTATTGTGGTTAAAATTGATTAAAATAATATTGACATTCCCCCAAGGGATTATGCAATTATAAGTCAAGTCCGAAATGGAAAAAAGGGTTTGAGAACTTGGCAGATGTCTTAATGAAAATGAAGAATTATAGTAATATATTAGTGCTATTTGTATCCTATTGACAGAAAAATTACTAAACTGTATAAATTACTACCCAGAAGTATTGTTGACTTTTTGCTGGATATTCTTATTTCTTTTCTTCTTTTTCTGAAAATGTGCAATCAAATGTTACTTTTTAAAATAGGCAGTCCTTTAACTTTTGCTTCATTTTCTTTTCTTTGTCTGTAGGCATATTGATGAATGATTTTTTCCCCAGAGATTTGCTCTCCCTGCTATTTGTTTGCCTTTATCCATGGCAGTTGAAATATTTGATTCTGTATCAATTTAGTTTGATTACAGAATACATTCAATATAATGCCACAAAGTATTAGTAGCAAACTTGTAATAAAAAAGTGGCACCCTCGTAGCTTTGTGTTCTTTTTATTAAACAGGTTTATGCAGCATTTCCTTAGCAGCTTTGCACAGACAAATCTAATTGTGCTAAAAGGTGTAACAGAAATATAGCCCTTTAACAAGGAAGGTAATAGTATTAAATTATTTTCTCACAGAGATGATATCATGATTTATCGTGCAATAGGTCTTTCCTTTACAGGGTCTGTGTTTGCGTATACATCAACAACAAGATTAAATGTCCTGTAACAGTTGTAGCCCTACATAAGAAATGTCTGTTTCCGTGAATAAGGTATAAAACTACCTGCTGGCAACAATGCAATATTTTAGCCTTTAATTTTAAAAGTACACTGTATTTTAATACCTTTAAACAAAATAGATATCAATTTTTATGGAGCAGTACATGAGTTGCTGATGGATAAATCACTCAAGCATGGTTAAAGAGGCCCTAATATCCAGATGGTACCATATCCATTTAATTGTATCCTCTGACCTCATCTCACCTAAGCTGGCATTAAAATCATAACACAGTTCAAGTGTAAAAATGATGTAGTGTTTATTTATCCCATTTATAGAGGGGCAAACACACAGCTAAATTCATACGTTGAGAATTAGTGTAGTAATTTGAAAAGGTTGAGTTAGATCAAGTCTACTCTCTGGCGTCCCAATTGGCCTTTTTCATTCTTCACTTGGTGCAGTACATGTGGGCCTCCTCAAATGACAAAGGAGAGCTACGTCAAGGGTGAAACAGTTGACTGGACCGGTAGGCAATTGCCTGGTGCATTAGAAGCTGTCTTGCGTGGTTTGTAATGAATGGAAAACAATTCAATATACTTTTAATTTGTGCAATTGCAATAAGGGGTAGAAACTTTTTAGAGAGCAGATCCATTCCCAAGGTTTTAATATCTCAGAGTACCTAAACCAGAAAAGCTCGTGGCTGGTTCCATTTTCATTAGTGTAAAACACTGGCATGAAGCTTACTACGGTTTTTAATGCCTCTTCGCAGTTTGTCATTCCTGAAACTGTTCATTCATCTGCAGTAGGAACTGCTTGGTTTTGCACTGCGATTCTGTTGCTTTTGGAAAAGCTCAGGTGTCCTGGCTATTGTTCTTCCTGCTAAAAGATACATTAAACAGGCCAGACAAGCAGAAGTTAAGGTAGTACTGCCTATGCAAAATAGCAGCCAAGGCTTTTTAGTAGTCCTATCAGCATCTCGGATAGATGTAAAGGTGGAGTAATAAAAAAAACACCAGTCAGACTCCATTCCTTTATTATTAGAATAGTATGGAAGCTGCAACCACCTCATTCTTCACTCTCTAATTCCCAAAGATTGGATCTGGGGCCTTCCACATGTGTGGCATCTACTCTACTTCTATAAATAATATACCTTCCTGATACTAGCACTGATCCAGAGTTCATTTGAAACTGGGAGTCTTAGTCAATAACATAAGCCAAACAACACAAGAGAATTGTTTCCTGTAAAAAAGTACAAAACCCCGATGCGTATAACCTTACATGACTAATCCTTTTTAGTTAGAGTTATGTATAAGGGCAATGCAGCAAATTCAAAAAAAAAAACAAAGGGCATTCAAATATGAGAATGTTAAGTCCATGAAGCAGTTGTGCTCTAGGGCTTCGTGAAGAGTTCTCCTCTGTCCTGCATTCTATCAAGTTACAATATTCAGGAGACCATTCAGAATTTCTTAAGGCCATTCTTTATTCCAGGGGTCTTCAAACTTGGCCCTTTTATGACTTGTGGACTTCAACTCCCAGAATTCCTCAGCCAGCATGCCTGGCTGAGGAATTCTAGGAGTTGAAGTCCACAAGTCATAAAAGGGCCAAGTTTCAAGGCCCCTGTTTTATTCCATCCTTTCCAATGAATGTCCCAATCCTTCCAGCAGTTGTTTCAACCTAAACTTCAAACATCTCACTGTTTGCGGCTCTCTGCTGGCATTGGTATGTGTGCTTGTCTACATTTGTGAGTCCCCTTGCTGAGCACCATGTACTAATCAGTACTACTCTTGGTCTTTCTAACTGACCAACAGAGGCGTATCTATGCAGTCCTTAGTGCTTTCTGGGGTTTGTTGTCTTCTTGCAGACGTTTCATCACTAAACTAATTAACATTATTAGAGCTAGGTGGGACTGGCATTTTTATCCACCTATCAAGTCCTTCCTAAGAATCTGGGATAGGGAGATTTGGATGTGTGATGGTGATAGAGGCATCATCACAAAATGTAAGCTGTTCCAAGTGAAGCTGCCTTCTGCAATTGGCTGATGGTGATTTTGTCAATGCCGATAATGTTCAATGCTCAAGTGCTCCAGTATTATTATTAATACACTTCAGTTAGGAACCGTAAAGGAGAGTCAAGGACAGAAAACTAAGCAGAGCAAACCAGAATAACTGTAAATATACAGTATTTATAAAAATAATTTTACTGCCAATGTACTAGATTATAGAGATAATTGAACAATTTATTCAGCATATTTTACATAAGCATTACAAAAAGGGGGGTAGGATATGCTGGGAAATGTAAAGACCATGAATAAGTGTACTAAGAAATAGAAAATAATTTTATTATTATACTACTATGTTTTTCACTATCTTTGTGCCATTCGGATGTTGTCTAAAATAAATATCTATTAATAGGAGAAAAACACCTAACTTGGGAAATACTTGCAACTCAGTCATCTAAAGTTTATTCAGAACTTCAAAGATAGATAGGAAGTCACTTCTTCTGAGGTTGTTGTAACTTTGAAACATTACTAAGTGAACAATTGTAAATTGAGGATTATCTCTATATAGGGACAGAGTTGAGGCATCGCACTAATTGTGATTGTTTGGATCTGGTTTAGAATGTGGCATGAGCACAGTTGTGCTGCTTTGTGAGCCTGGTTTATTAGTCAGCATGTTGGACAAACCAGGGCTATTGTTCCTAGACTGCAAAGAATCTGCTGACCACAAGATGGTGATAAAGAGTGACAAAAATGTATAACTTTTCTGCCACCTAGTGATCACCTGTACATTTGCAAGCCAGATATGGTAGCCCCAGAGCAGCATCACTCCATTATGATTAAGTAACTAGGCTTTAATAAGGTGTGAGAAGTCAGTCATTAAGTCTTGAGGTAAAATGAAAGCTCTTCTTTCTTCAGCATTGTCGGTGAGGGCTGATTCACACAAACAACAGAAAGTGTGCTTAGTTTGCCCTTCCTGAATGCTTAGAGGGCAGCCCTTGTTGACTCATAGAACAGCTGTCCATTCGAGAGGGAGGCAGTTGTATGGAGGCTGAGATCTGATGGAAGCCTGAGGACAATGACGGAGAAAGCAAAGAAACCCTCCTGAAAGATACTAGCTGACAGATGCTTTACAAGCTACATTCAAAGTCTCCTTCAAGGAAGGAATTAAAATCCCAGTGAGTTCATGGAGACGTTTTTGGCCTCTATGAAGTGGTTACCTAACGCATCCTTTCCAGATGTCTATTTTCAATTTCCCTATCCAGTCTGGTGACTTCCCCTTGATGTTGGCTCAACCTTTCTTAGCGTTTTGGGATCAGCCAAGGTTAGTTGGATGCTTCTACCTAGCTGGGAACTGAAGCCTGGGTAAAAGCCTGGGTCTGTGGAGACCTGGGAAATTATTAGTCTCCATATTCTGATATATAACTATTTGTTAACTCACCCTACATGATTTTACTTGAATACATCTATTTTGTTTCCTCGGATTTTCCCCATTTTCCCCCTCAACAAAGCCCAGCTTTTGATTTTTGTTTTAATTTGCCAATAAGATGGTCCTTGGTGTTTTTTTTTCGTATCCCTCTTTTAGGGAACTGGAAGTTTGGTGGGTTGGAAGAGGACACCTGACATTATTCTGGGACCAGAATATTCCTCCCTCTCCCTCTTACATTATTATGTGAACCCAGATCCTATCAGATCCTATCAGAACCAGAGTTGTTGGTGGAAAACAATGGGTTATTGAAGTTGATTATCTCCCGTATCACTGCCACCATTATGTTTCCTCCAAGCAGTTCAAGACAGTGAACATTTTCTGGGTGGGTAGAACAGAACATGCTTGCCTGTGATTAATTAAATGGAGGGCTGCTAAATTATCCTGATTTTCTGATTTGCACAAATGATCAAACTTTAAACACCTGATTCTAGCCGGCCCAAATCTAGGCTGAAATGTGGTCAGATAGTTTACTGCTCAGTGAATTGTCCAAATATTGCTAACATTCTCCGTCCACATGAGCTTAGTGGAAGCTTGCTTCACTCCCCAGCCTGTATACATGAACAAAGCTCTCACTTTAGCATCGCTGCCCCTGCCATCACTTTTACTGTACCGATGAACTACCTAAAAAGGGGGCTTTACAAGTACCTGCTTTAGGAGAAACCCTTAGTTCACATTCTAGAGGAACAAGTGAGTCATTTATTACTTTTTAGCCTCATAGAGATAGGAAGTATGGAAAAGAGGTAAATGTAATAAACCAAGAAAGCTTTATCTCTACCCTTTAGTATCATAAATAGCTAAATCTATAAAAAAACATGTCAACAAGCAAACCAACCTTTATTTCGTATTCCCGGTTTAGACTGTAGAATGGTAGGGACAGAAGAATTCAAATTATGCAGAAATATTACCAACTTTATAATTAGATTTATTGATTGATTACATTATTTGTACATTGCTGATTCCACACGGACTCTTGGCAGTTTACAGCTAGCCATAAAGCAGAAAACCATAAAACTTTCATTAAAAACTGCCTTCAATATACCCTTAGCATCCCCTCCCAGCCTCAATATAAATTAAATGCTCTTTAGTATATATTCAGCCCCTACTTACCTAATGTTGACCTAAAGCTCCACTGTGGACCCATCTTTTCTCATTCAGCCAAAGAATTTTTGACCTATGTAGTATTTGACTCTAGACAATAAGGCGTGTGACTTTATAAATCTAAATTAAATGCATATTTTTCATTTTCATTTTCATTTATTTATGGTCAGTGATCAGCAAAGTTGCTGTAACACTACAACCTTACAGAAAAGCAGGCTCAAATGTAATTCAAGCGATGAAATCACCACATAGACTTGCCAATCGATATTTATGCATATAAGAACACCAGAGAAGGCTGATAAAGCAAATCAGAAATCAGAGTCCAGCACATATTAAACGGATATATCTTGCATTGATAGAGATTGACTCAGAAACAGAACTTGTTAAGGATTGTATGATAAAATGGGCCCAAAATATTCAAGAAGTTATTACAATGGACATGTGGGAAAAGATTTGGGTGAGGAATGTAAAATTTACACAAGCTCAAAATCTAAGAGAGAACTTTTATAAAATGTTTTATAGATGGCATTTAGATCCTAAAAAGCTGGCAAGTATGTATCCGAATTATCAACCAAAATGTTGGAGGTGTGGTGATGAAGATGCAACATATTTTCATGTATGGTGGACTTGTAAAAAGGTTAAGGCTTTCTGGATAAAAATTTGGTGGAATATGCAGAAGATTTTCAAGCAAAGGATAAAGTTTTGTCCGCAACTCTTCTTGCTGGGAATAATTACAGATGCTACGGTTGTGGACACTAAGTTGATGTTGAATTTAATCACGGCAGCAAGACTTTTAATAGGCCAGTATTGGAAGAAAGAGGAACTGCCGACTATAGAAGAATGGACTTTAAAGGTTTCCGACCTGGCAGAGATGGCAAAGATTTCGGCTTACTTGAAAGATCACTCGCAAGAACGTTATATTATGGAATGGAGAAAATGGGTTGAGTACATTCAGAACAAATACAGGGTTAAGAAGTTTTATGTAGCATTTGAATAAGTCTTCATTCGTTTTTTCTTTTTTTATTTCCTTTTTTTCCTTTCTTTTTTCTTTTCTATATATATTTGATATTATTAAGATTTGTATTATCCTGTATAAGCTAGAGAGTGATGGATTTTAGAGTTTATGGTTGTTAGTATATGGTTGCTTATGATTGGTTTTTTTTTCTATACCTTGTATTTAGCTCTGGGAAGTTGGGGGGGGGAGGGGGGGAGGGGTAGGGAGGGAGGGAGAGGGGAGGGGGAGGGGGACTGTTAAAGATAAACTGTATGTTAAAACTTTTCAATAAAAAAAAAAAGAACACCAGAGAAGGGATAAAATCAAACCCAAGTAGATAAAAAAAAATAAGATAAAAGAAGAAAAGGAATTCCCATGACATCATTCCATGCTTACAAATAGGTCTGAACCTTCTTATGGTAATAGCTGCTGGTAAAAAAAAAAGGTCACTCTGTTTGTAATAGGTAGCAGGTTTCAGTTTGATAGCAGGAAATAAACCACCTCTCTCCCTCACTGAACAGTTGATCTCCACCAGGAAGTGGTACATGTATAGGTAGACCTTGACTTACGACCACAGTTGAGCCAAAAATTTCTTTTGCTAAGTGAGACATTTGTTAAGTGAGTTTTTCCCCATTTTATGACCTTTCTTGCCATGATTGGTTAAGGGGATCACTGCTGTTGTTAAGTTACTAACATGGTTGTTAAGTAAATCTGGCTTCCCCACTGTCCTGGCTTGACAGAAGGTTGCAAAATGCACGATCTTGGACACTGCAACTGTCATAAGCCAAGCATCTGAATTTCGATCACGTGACCATGGGGAGGCTGCAGGGGTCATCAGTAGTGAAAAAAGGTCATACGTCACTTTTTTTTAACCGTGCTGTTGTAACTTCGAACAGTCACTAAGTGAATTTTTGTACGTTGAGGATTACCTGCATATCAGAGCATAAGTTCCAATAACGGGGAATATTTGTAGCTCAGGGTTGAAATAAGCAGCTCTTTGTGTTCCCTGATGATGTTACCTAGCTTGGGTAATGAAACATCTGCAAGAAAACAGCCGAACTCGAAGAGCACTAAGGACCCCCTCCACTTAACTTCTCACAGAAGGGACAGTGAAGAAACGTGTGTGCTAAGCAGGGCTTTTTTTCTCATAGAACGCTCAGAACGGAGTTTCGGCACCTTTTTTGGATGGAACCTTGTAGGGTAGGCAAGGCAGGTTGTATGACATGTGTGAGTTCCGGCACCTTTTTCTTTTACAAAAAAAGCACTGGTGCTAAGGGTCTCAGATTCACATTCTGGCCACAGGGACAGTTTTTCTCATTAAATGGCATTTTGTGAAACCTCCAATCCAATACTGCCAGAGGGAGAACATTACACAATTAAATACAAATAAATAAATGCAGGTGCAGTGTTGTCAATATTATGTGTGAACGCAGCCAATATATGCTTACTGACATGCAGCATGTACATGTCAAAGAACTAGAGCTGATTTCTTCTCCAGGTTGAATGGTCTTAATGAGAAAGTTGCTTCTTCCTGTTGTTTTGTTCAAGATAAAAAATCTACCAGTTCATCATGTACAAGCATAAAGATTTAAAAAGAATGGACTCAACTGACTGGTAGGCCCTTGTCCATCCTTCTATCACAAGACAGCCAAACAGCACGTTTTGGAAATACATACTCGGATGCAGAGGCAAACAGAGATAGACTCAGAAGGAAGTTTTATAATACATTTTATTTTTAATGGTCCAAACCAAAATCAAAGCAGCTTTTAAGATCTTAGCCAGTATCCCTTTTCCTTTTCTTAAAAAAGTTGGTTTCCAAGACAATGGCTCTGTTCAGACTACACGTTAAACATTTAGAGTGTTAGGCAAACCCAATCAGTTGGATTAATTTAGTAAACCACGATTCAATTAACAACGAGTTAGTGTACTGGAAAAAAAAGAGGAAAAAGAATTCCAGGAGCAAACTGTTCTTTTCATACATTGATTTCTTTAATTGGAGGAAATTGCTGAGATAGGATGTTCTGCAAGGTAAGACAATGGAAAAATCAGCCTTTTCACTTTGGAAAAAGGAATGTTCATTCAAATCGCAAGTCTATTTATTTCTTTTACAGATCCTTGACTTACAACCATTTGTTTAATGATCGTTCAGAGTTACAACACCACTGAAAAAAGTGCTGTTTGGATGCTTGGCAGCTGGTTCATATCTATGATGGTCGCAGTGTCCCGGGGAGCAAGTGATCCCCTTTTGCAGCCTTCTGACAAGCGAAGTCAATGGGAAAGCCAGGTTCACTTAACAACCCTGTTACTAACTTAACCGCGGCAGTGACTCACTTAACAACTGTGGCAAGAAAGGTCATAGAATGGGGCAAAACTCACTTCATGGTTGTCTCGCTTAACAACAGAAATTTTGCGGTCGTAAGTCAAGGACTACCTGTACCGGTTGATTCATATGAAACGTTGGCCCATTGCGTCTCTGCCACTTCTGCCTTGCAGTTCTACCCATGTAACTTCACTCAGCTTTTTCTTAAAATAGTCAATTGTTGAACAAATCTCAGACTTGAATCAGCTGAAGAACTCCAAATTAGCTAAAAGGAGCCCTGGATTTTCTGAGAACTTAATAGAACGGCTGTAACACTTTGCATCAAATCTTAATGCCACATTTCTGTGACTGAGCTGGGTGACTTTTTGGTCTAATGGTGCTCTTGTTCAGTGCTGCTTCCTTCACATCTGGTCACCAAAGAGTCGCTCCGTCACCCTGCAGCCTGCTAATGAGATCCCCCATTTAATTAATACCATAAGAATTTTAATTCTGACTGAATCAATTTAACGTGATGTGATTTTGTCAGCTCTATTCCCCAAGTAAAAAGTGAGCCTGATGCTTATTACATACATCATTTCACGGGCTCTGCATTCCCTGCTGACTTAAACAAATTCTAATTAAGACTAATTAAAGCATCATTTATGAAAGCGCTTGTGATAGCTATGCAAACATTCTGGGTGGGTATGCTTTGCATAATAATTATCCTAGTTAATATTAAGGCTCAGTCCTTGGCAATTAGATCTTCCTTGGAACAGAGAGTTACTCTGAATTTAGCCCTTTTCAGACTTGGCAATTAATAACCAAAAATAGTGTAAAATTTATAGAGTGGCTTCATTAAAACAAAATATATTTAGAAGCTGTAGCATTGTTGGCATTTTTTTTCCAGACAAGCATCATTTTAAACCAGGTGAGAGTTATTAAAATTAAAAAGACATGGCTCTTAGAGAAGGTCTCAGAAATATATTGAAAGTCTGCAAAAAGGAAAGAAAAGAACTCAAGTGACAGAAGCTGAAAAAAAATCTATAAAGACATTTCCCTGTATTTCCACTGCCCCCCACCCGTCCCTTCCTAAACATTATATTGTATAAAATGTATAATTTATTATTTGTTAATCACAGCCAAGCATTCATTAAGAAGAAACACCTATACCCAGGCATGCTAGGAACCACTTTACATTTTCCATCAAAGGCCCAGCAATTTCAGAGGTGAAATAAAGCACAGAGGACAGATGAATTATAGCAACTGAGTGAATTATAGTGATTATTGCTAGGTGCATATATGCAAAAAGAAATGTTACGTGACACATACAGACGTCTGGGAAATTAAACATCCTGCATTTACATCCAGGGCTTCTGTAGCATATATTATAATGCCAGTCGTCAATGTGTTACAGGATGGGCCTTGCTATTTTTAATGCCTTTTTTCAAATAGCGCCATTAAGAGTGGATTGCTGGGTAAAGATCCATGGCTAGGTAAAGATCTATTCCTTGGGAACTCAATACGATTTATGTCAAGATCCTTTTTTTCCCCTATAAGGGAGGGGGGGAACTTAAAAAGGAATCCAAACAGCTGTTAAGACAATCATTAATTTAGGGGGGAAAAACAGGAAGCCTATTTCAGGTTGCTTTCAATGGAAAAACAAAGGGGACCCCACTCTTCTTTCCCAATGAAATGAGTGGGGTTCAAAAGAACCATTGGGAAAGATTGCTGCCCTATGTTAGTATATGTGGTTTTAATGGGAAACCCTTCAAGACTCTTGCAATTTATTCTTTAAAAGAGTGTGCAGAACCTTCCTTTGGTTTAAAATATAGAGGCTTGGCTGCTAACCAGTGTGTAGCATTAGGATGACATTACATTCAAACAGAAAAATGTTATGTGAACTTAACTCCAGTATCGGTTTGAAGGACTCAGATAGCTGAAGGCTTGGGAAGAGGAGGAGTTAACCCCCTTCCCAGTGAACCTGTCTGCACCTGATCATTTGTACCGTATTTCCACTTGCTGAGAATCTCTTACTGAACAAGTGAGAACAGACCTTCTTTAAGTTAGCTTTTTTGAGTTCAAGAAGTTTCAGTTGCTTGGCTCAAAATGAGATTTGTCTTATTTGTCAGGAAACCCCCCAAAAAAACCACAACATGGCTAATATAGCATCAGACTGTGTAAGCATAAGAAAGACCAAAACGTAGCTGTCATGGTTCCGATAGATGAGACCAGTAGAAATAAGAACTCTGAGGCAATTGCTTTCCTCAAAGAACACATTTAATGGCTACATAGTATCGGCACGAACAAAGGTGAAACCAAGACTGAAAGTTCCCCCCCCCAAGGTTACATGGTAACAAGTTGAACTTCCCACCCCTGCAATATGTCATAAATCACAATCCCCAATTAACTACTTTGGCGGGCTTTCTAACGGAAGCTCCAGCCCGCCAAAGCTTAAGTAGCTTGACCTTGGTTCCCACAGGAAAATTATTGTTATGACTAAACTAGAAGAATGCAACTCCCCCACTCCCATTGCTGTGGCAACCGAAAATGAAGTGAAGATGGCTGCAGCCAGAATCATTTGAAGGTTGACAATAGCATTCAATATTTTGTCCTTTCATCATACATACATCATTGTATCCCCCTTCAATGAGACCAATGTTATGTAGAGAAAAGGGATTAGAAATGGTAAGCCAAACAAATGAGGCACATGCAGTAAGAAAAAAACGAAGGAAATCTAGTTCATACCAATATACCAACATCTCTCCTTATTTTCTTATCATCTCTTATTTAATACCTACATATTGTCTGGGTGAGGTCCTACATCTAGATGGGAAAAGGTACTATCACTAATTTATTATATTCAGTTGGACCCCTGGTTGATCAAGCAATGCTGCTGAAATTATGTTTCAGTACCTGGAGACTGGGTCCAGAAGGAGAAGAACAGGCCCAAGAGTTAACCCTGACATGATGGAGTAGTAATGAGTCCATAGTCCTGGCAATTTTCTATTTTGGGTTCTGTTTGAGTTGCACTTTCCCATTCAGAACTGGTTTGCAATTTGGCATGTTACTAGACTTACAGCTCTTGTTCAATGAGCAGATGGCAGGAAGGCCTTCACACACATTCAACTATTGATCCAACTGCACTTTTTGCTGCACCTGGAATCATTTCTCCCAGCCACTCATGCTTTAGTCACCTCACATGTAGACTACTATAACGTGCTCTATATAGAACTGCTCTTGAATATCACTTAGAAGCTACAGCTGTTCCAAGCATTTATGGTCACATCTTGATAGGCCTACATAACATCTCTGCAATGCAGGCTGCACTGGTTACAGTAACCTTCCAGGTGCAATTCAATAAAGCCTTTATGGTGTAAGACAGGGGTGTGAAACTGCCGGCCCGCGGGGCGGTTGCATCATGCAGAGGCCACACCCACCCCAGCTCCGGCAATGTGAAAAAAGGCACAATACATCATGACATGTGACGCAGCATGTTTGACACCTGTGGTGTAAGATCTAGCTATCTGTAATCCTTTTAAGGTGGGCCAGACTAAGAAACCAATGTTATGAATGCTAATGCTTACTCCTATTGTAAGGTTAAAGTAACAGAATCTTGCAAGTCTGGAAGAGATTCCCTGTCGTCTTTCCCTTTATCTTGATGAGAATTAGAGAGGGTTCTAGTCTGAGATGCTTTCTCAAATTACTTTTCTGCCTTGGACTTAAATTACTTTTATCCGAATCTTGCTTATAGTTCTTCCACCTATTCCTTCTTCCCATTACACTATCCATTACCTCCTCTCTCCCATCATTTCTGCCCACTCTATATGGTCCGAGGGAGAGGCAGGCTTCATAACCTATCCATTAAGCAATGCCATTTGATGGGAATTTCTTACTGCCTGCTCTCTGGAATAGCATCTCCCCAGAGAGAGGTTTAGACTGCACTGACTCTGCAAGCCTTTAAATGTTCTTTAAAACCCTGGCTTATTTGCCTCCTTCTGCCCCCTCCCCCTCAAATCCAGGTTTGAGATCCAAGTGTCACAGGACAGGGAGAGCTCCCATCCTTGCCTCAGCTCCTGCCAACCTAGCATTTGAAAGCATGCAAATGCGAGTAGATAAATAGGTACCACTTCGGTGGGAAGGTAACAGTGTTCCATGACATCATGCTGGCCATATGACTGCGGAAATGTCTTCAGACAGTGCTGCCTCAATGGCCTTGAAATGGAGATGAGCACCACCCCCTATAGTCGCCAACGACTAGTGGAGTAAATCCACAGGGACTCCTTTTACCAGTCACTCATTCTATCTGCCAAACTATCTCAATGTACTTATTTCACACTGCTCATATATGTTTAATCTACAGTCATTCAGTGCCCATTAATTCCAAATTCTAGTTCTTCATTTGCCAGACACACTTCTTAAGCATCCCATCCCATTGCATTCCCATTTTTTATTTATTCTGACATAATCAACCCTCACTTCCATATTAACAAAAAGTACACAAGCATCCTCCTATACATACCATTTTTGTTTCCTTCAGTACATGCTCCTTCTTTATAACTTATCACACGTTATTACTTTTTCCCCAGTATTTGTGCTTCTCAGAACTACTCCATCCATTTTCTCAACATTAGTAACATTCCACTAACATACACAAATTCATCTACTTGCTTTAGGTTTCTACCACTTAGGTTTAATGTGTAGAAATTGACTTCTTTTCTTGAACACAACTACCTTGAGTTTTGATATATTAATTTTCATATTCAAATTAGCTATTTTACTAGACATTCATTGCAAACAATTTGAATTCTTGCCAAGGATCCAGCATTGTCTGCCATCTCTACCTGCTTCTAAAATGATGTATTATTTCCATCAAAATCTTGCTTCATTTTCACTGAATCTTTCATCTTAAGCATTCTTTACTCTCTTAGACAATGTTTTTGGAACTACCGTATATATTTGTCTCTCTATATATTATCCCCATTTTTTGCAGTGATCTTCCTCTTATATGCATTTTCCCCTCATCCACAGCCTCTTTTGCTTCATTGCACCAAATATCCCTTTTCATGCTTCCTATTATCATAACTCCACATACTTTTGTGGCAATTTGTACAACATTTTCAATCAGTTGCAGCTAGCTTTTAAATCCTCTTTCCTTATGTCTACTTACCATACTTACCATTTAACTTGTTAGGGGACTATCTTCTAATACATCTTTCATACATAACATACTTTCTTTTCTATTTTGACTCTCTATCACTTCTTTCCTTCCCCACCCCATGTTTCATTCTTCTTCCTATCAACATTCAGAACCTTTCATCGCCCTTTTCACTAATTCTCACAATCTTTCATCAAAAACAAACCATTTTAAGCCTTTAGATTTATATTCATCCCTTTGCCATGTGTCTCTATGAATAGGTAGGTTTAAAACTCAAAAGATAAAGAGGCATCAAATTAAGAACTAGGGTACATGAGCACCAGTGGAAGGCCATTTTACAACTATTGCACATTTTTATTAATTTAAAGTTATGAATAATCCAATAAAAGATAGTAGGTTCTATTGGATAATGATACATTTCTAAAAAAAAATAATTGGGTTGCATTAACTACTGGAGATGCAATACTCAAACTGTAACACTGTTCAGTGAATATTTATTCATTTATTGTCAAATATCAAAGATTTTAAGTTGTGTTACAATGGCTTATTTTCAGATAAAAAATAATCTTATATAATTATTGGTTTGGAAACTTAAGAATACAAATACTGGTAGCTCCGGCATGCAATTATAATAGCAAAATAATAATTCAAGATTGGAAGGACACCCCTTCTTTGACAATTTTAAAGTGGTATAAACAACACCGTTCTGATTGTATAGTTGTACAAATATTTCACTACCAAGAAGACTATTTGAAAAGAAATGGGCCACATCCACTGGCTTATGTTTCATTTCTTGATTGCTTTCTATTGTTAAGTAACCTGACCTAAAATGCTAACAATGTAATGGTATATAAAGATTAATACACAAGAGATTTATGTGGGAGGTTATTTCTTTTTCTATTTTTCTCATTTTGCATAAACAGTAACTTTTTAAAATAACGTTTTCCTATTCAGTCAATGTTCTTTTTATTAACTTACTCCAAACATGCTCAAATTTTTCATCCTCCCAAAATTAGTCTGTTTCCCCCATTTCTGTCCTTGGCAAAAAACAACAACAACCCCATCTTATCATAACCATGTTAATTTCTCTTCACTTGAATCTGAATTTTGGTATAAATACTGCTCTTGTTGTGTGGGCTCCATGCTCTATTATATATGCTCACTGCAGTTTGAAAAGCCAGCAACCAGCCATCCCCTAATTTAGTCTCAGGCTCAGCAGCCAGTCTCTAAATTTCCCCTCAACCCACGCCCACCTTTCACCTGCACGATCAATCCAAACTGATGAATAAGGCCTGTGACCAGCAGAGGTTTCACATTCCAATTGTCCACAGCAAACCCATACACCATCTCCACTGAAAATTCCTTGCACATGGATGCTTAATGTGTTGCTTTAGCTATTAGGAGTTTGTCATGCTGCAGCTGCTATGTAGTGTTCCTTCAGTCTGAAATAGCACCTGTGGTCTAGAACAGGGCTCCTCAACCTTGGCCACTTTTAAGACTTGTGGACTTCAACTCCCAGAATTCCTCAGCCAGCAAAGTCTGAAAGTGGCCAAGGTTGAGGGGCCCTGGTTGATAAATCTGTTACATTCTCTGCATGCTGATAGGAAAGAGAGGTGATTCCACAATCATGCTGTGCCCAAGGTGATGTAAGTGTAACAGTTTACTCAGCTCCATCTTAGCATTATTACCCTATCTTCTAATCTGTTTTTCAGGGCATATTTATAAACTTCCTCTGAATGAATGTGCCAGGGTTCAAATGACCAAACAATATTATTTAGTAAAAGGTTTAAGATGCACACGATCTGAAAAGAAACCAAAGTATCACCAAACAATATACTGAATGGACCTGTGAGTTCATAGAT
>NC_138202.1:150030266-150070266 GCF_964194415.1 Vipera berus | reverse complement strand
TGGGAAGGGGGAAACTAATTCCAAAATGAAGATCTAATGGTAACAGGTTACTCCCAGATCTACCGTTATTTTTGATAAAAGTTGTAGCCTCAAATTCTTACTTTTAATCATATCTTACACCAACGTAATTGTACACTTTTCTCCTCTCCCTCAGGTAAAGGTGAGAGGTAATTATCTAATTTCACTTCTTTTCTCTCAATTTTAGGTGTATATGAAGATGGTCTGCATTGACTAAGATACTTCATATTCGGTAGTAGTTTAATTGTAACAATCCTACACAGTTCACATTACCGTATGCATATAAAGAGAGAGAATTTGGGGTCGTGGTTAAGGTGCTGGCCTAGAAACTAGGAGACGGTGAATTCTAGTCCCCCGTAAGGTATGAAAACATAGCTTGGGTGACTTGGGGCCAGTCACTATCTTTCAACCTGACCCGCCTCACAGGGTTGTTGTGGGGAAATCCTTGTAAGTGGGCGGTACACGAGGTTGGCTTGTTCTAGTGGGAATCTTTCTCTTCAATTTATTTAGAAGAGCAATCTTCCTATGCACTGTAAACTGCTGCACTGTATTCTCTACTGTTTTGCAGGCTTCTCCAATTTTCCAGCTCTTTTGGAGATATCAGAAAGGATTCTGGGTGGACAAGAAAAGCATATATGGCACACGTTGCCTGGATATATACCTTCCCCAAACAGAAAACTTCAATAGGTAGAACCTAGTATTACAGCTAGTCCTCGACTTGCAACAGTTCATTTAGTGACTGTTCAGAGTTACAATGGCACTGAAAAAAAGTGACTTATGACTGTTTTTCACACTTACGACCATTGCAGCAGCCCTGTGGGCATGTGATCAAAATTCAGACACTTGGCAACTGATTCATATTTCTGACAGCTGCAATGTCCCGGGGTCATTTGATTCCCATTTGTGACCTTCTGACAAGCGAAGTCCATGGGGAAGTCAGATTCACTTAACAAGTGGGTTACTAACTTAACAGCTCCAGAGATTCACTTAATAACTGTGGCAAGAAAAGTCATGAAATGGGGCAAAATTCACTTAACTTCTGTCTCATTTAGCAACAGAAATGTGGGGCTCCATTGTGGTTGTACATTGAGGACTAGCTGCATTACAGTACCTTCTCCATTACCGACAAAAAGGCTGCTGAGAAGATAGCAGAAGTAGCCACTTTGTACATTTTCCAACATAAAGCGCCTCCTGAACCCTGTATGGATCTGAATCAGAGAAACAAGACTCTAACCAGGATTTATTTCCTGTCAGCCACTGTCCCTTTCCACTTTCTGCAGCCCCCACTCCAGGATTCCTGGTGGGTTTTCTTCTCATCTATTAACACAAATAGTAAGTACAAGAAAATTTGGCACGATTCACAATGTAACTTAGGAAATGCTGATTTATTGTCAGATTAATTTGTTCCAAGTTCATTTGTCACATGTAGCGAATGCATTGTTACATAGCTTTTGTAAGCCACAGAGAGCTGCTTGATTGAAGGGGCATAAAGGCAATTTTAACCAATAAATGAGCTGGCCATTGGCAAGAACCATGTCCCAATGATTCTTGAATGGCATTATTAGCAAGGAAGCAAAAATAAAAGGGCTTTACGTATTTCCTAGCAGGACTAGTAACACCCCATTCAAAAAGTTCCTTCCAAGAGGGTAATTCTAAATAGATAAACGAGTCTTATGCTATAGCAGCACATTCAATTCAGTCGTAGTTTACAGAATACTACACTCAGTTCTAACCTTTACGATATTCTGTAACTGATGTTTTCATGCTTGGGGGGAAAAATCTATCCTGCCTTCTCTCTGGAATCAAGAGGATGACCATGGCTTTAATGCTTAACTTTTCTATCTAGCTAATACCTCTAATGCTATTAACTCATCCATACGAAGCACTAGGGTTAAGGAAAACAGCGGCTTGCTGTAAGACATTCAGTGAATTTCTGGCTGGTTGAAAGCTCAAACTCCAGGTGATGCTCAAACTTACACATTTTTTCCCTCCAATGACTGTTTGTTTACAATACAAATCAGCCTCACTGGCTGCAGGGGATCAAGAGCAGGAAAGCAATATGGCTAGGAAGACGTAACCCTTTTCCACTCTACCATTAGTCCAAATAGATTTTCCCCCCCTCTTTTTGCTTTCCACTTGTGAGGAAGGGAGAAGACAATTCATATAAGCCTTGCTCTTCTTCCCCAAGCCAATAATCCCCTTCATGAGGCTATGAAACTTAGGAAATAAAATAAGGGGGAGAGATGATAGATAAACACAAATAGAAGAAAGAGGAAGGAAGGAAGGAAGGAAGGAAGGAAGGAAGGAAGGAAGGAAGGAAGGAAGGAAGGAAGGAAGGAAGGAAGGAAGGAAGGAAGGAAGGAAGGAAGGAAGGAAGGAATTATCTGCAATAATGTGGGAGTTGTTATTACTAAAATTGACACAGGGAAAAATAGTGATTTAACTTCCTGAATCTTGGAAACATTGCTTAAAACTTTGCAGTAAATAAATAATGTTTTACCTTAGGTGTCCTTCTGATGGCTAGTTGCTACATTTATTCATTTGATTTTTATCCCTATTCTCTGCATACTAATACAACAATGTTGTGAGATGGGTTGGGCTAAGATAGTTTGGGCTAAGAGTCACCCACCAAGTTTTCCTGATTAAAATAGAAGTAGAACTAGATCTCCTGTGTTATAATAGTATATAATAACATACTAGGCCAGTACACCTTCACTACATTGGCTTTTCCATGGTCAGTGAGGGTAGGAATTAAAAAAAACTCTCTTAAAGGGGGAGGGGGGAATGCAGCTCTAGCCCATGTCAGTGATTTATCCTACGGTTAGACACTAGGTGGCAGTGAAGAGGCAGTGAGAAACTTGCTTGAGAAGCTCTTACCTCTTCCCTGTCCAGAATTCAGCCTGCAGCCAGGCAGTTTTCCCCTCCTACCAACAGCTCACATTTCTAAGGGCTGAAGATGCACAACATGTATTGAAACCATGGAAGCGGAAGATTAGCAATGCTCTCTTCCCCCCCCCCACCACCATCTTTCTGTGTGGAGAGAGGAAGGGTTAGGGTTATGGAATAAAAGGCAGAACGCTGAATGGGTGATTTTTGCTGCTCCCTCTTGGTCGACTGAAGGAGCATCGGCTGTCTCATAAGAGTTCTCAGCCTGTTCCAGTACTGATGACAATCACACAGCTAGCGTCTCAATGTTTTGGAGGGATCGGAGAATGAAAATGATCCAATTTTGTTTGTCAAGAAAAGGGGCCCACTCTGTTAACATGGTTGAAAGAGCTTCCGCTAAAATTACTGTAGCCAATTATGGAAATAACAAACCCTTGCAAATCTAATTGGGCTATGCCTCCTCCTCCTCCTCCTCCTCTTTCTTATATTTCAAGAATTCGAGGAGGCTTTTTCTGAGTGTTATTCATTTGTCCTGGATTTTAATCCATTTCAGTTGACTTTTGCCCAGATACAGTAACGGTTCCCGCACATTTCCATCCAGGTCCTATTCCTTACACTCTACAATATATGTCTGGTTGTCTGACTACAATGGTGACTACTATTACTACTAGCAATAGTGCTTACCATTACAAACGTTCAGCAGTGTGAGGGTTAAAGGCTGTCAGCTGAATTTCACAAATTCCATAAAAGGACTGCAAGAGTTGTGCCAAGTCTTCATTGTCGGCCAGTGATCAAACATCTCCTCATTACACTTCAATATTGTTGTCTCTAAAGGTCACCATTGCTGAACATAATCACACAAAATCAAAACTGCAAACTTTATATATCATAGAGGTAGTAAATAGCTTGGAGGTTTATTTTCTGGTGCCTGAACAACATTCCAAACCCATTTATAAATTTCCTGGCCGCTCTGGCACAAACCAGACAGACACAGGGTATAATAGCTAACCAACGCTTCAATTAAATCACTTTCATGTAAATATATATATATATATATATATATATATATATATATATATATATGCTTGTTAACTATACATATATATATATATATATATATATATATATATATTCTCAATAATATATTGGGTCAGCACTGGCTGGTCTGATGAAGCAATGCTGCTCAGGAACTTTCATTTGCA
Source organism: Vipera berus (assembly GCF_964194415.1). Classification (NCBI taxonomy): domain Eukaryota; kingdom Metazoa; phylum Chordata; class Lepidosauria; order Squamata; family Viperidae; genus Vipera; species Vipera berus. The sequence continues at coordinate 150,066,160 of NC_138202.1, read as the reverse complement.
TATTTTAAACAACCACCACCATTACAGTCTCTGTTTCTCTCCCCCACCTTCCCCCACAGCTTAAGGCAACTGGGCTCTAAACAAACAATTTGTGGATCAGCTTCCTGAGACTTTCCCTTTTCTGCATCCTCTACAAAGGCATACACTGAATTTGCTTAGCAGATTTCTATGGAAAGCAATAAATCATGTGGTGCCCATTATTTTTTCCCTTTCACTGATTTTACTCAACATTAATTTAGCCAATCTGTCACCTCCTGAGAAGCAGAGGCCAAAAGCAGGGGATAATCAAACACTAAGAAAGAAGGTAGCCTATTTCAAGGGAGCCTCAAGCCCCTATTCATTTTATACATCCCCCTATGTATTGCGTCATCTTCCACTTTAGCTTCCTTTGACAGTAACGTAAAAGAAAGCCAGCATGTACGTGCACACACTTCCTGGCCCAAGCACTCATTTAACGTAGGGGAAAAAACATCCTTTGAGCATTATTAAGCCCAATAATACAGCTCAATTAATCAATCAATCAACTGAATTGACTGACTGACTTTTTTTTATTAAAAAGTTTTAAGATACATTTTTAAAAACATAAACTCCCTCCCTCCCCCTTCCCTCCCTTACCCTCCCCCCCTCCAACTTCCCAGAGCTGAATACAGGGTATAAACTTTACAAACTTAAGCTAAAATATGCTAACTAACTAAAAAAGACACATTAAATTCTATCACACTTTAACTCCCCTTAAACATAACTAAATTACTAACAAATAATAAATAACTAATAATGCATCATATAAAACTAATAATACATCATATAAAGCTAATACTTATTCAAATGCTAAATGAAACTTTTTAGTCCCATATTTATTCTGAATATATTCGATCCATCTTCTCCATTCCACAATGTATCTCTGTTGCGATTGTTCTTTCAAATATGCTGAAATCTTTGCCATTTCCGCCAGGTTTGAAACTTTCAAAGTCCACTCTTCTATAGTAGGCAGTTCCTCCTTCTTCCAATATTGCGCTACTAAAAGTCTTGCTGCCGTAATTAGATTCAACATCAATTTAGTATCTATGACAGTACAATCTGTAATGACACCCAACAGAAATAACTGTGGAGAAAACCTTATCTTTTTCTTAAATATCTTCTGCATGTTCCACCAAATTTTAATCCAAAAAGCTTTGACTTTTTTACAAGTCCACCATATATGAAAATACGTTGCATCCTCACAGCCACACCTCCAACATTTAGGCTGGCAGTTCAGATACATACTTGCTATTTTTTTAGGGTCTAAATGCCATCTATAAAACATTTTATAAAAATTCCCTCTTAAATTTTGAGCCTGAGTAAATTTTACATTTCTGACCCATATCTTTTCCCAAGTATCCATTGTAATAACCTCCTGAAAATTCTGGGCCCACTTTATCATACAATCTTTAACCAGTTCCGTTTCTGAATCTATTTCTATCAGTGCATTATATATCCTTCTTATATGTGCTTGACCTTGATCTCTAATTTGTTTTACCAAATTTCCATCAATTATTGAAATACCAACTTTCTGATCTTCTTTCCATCTAGCTTGTAACTGCCCATACTGGAACCAAGTTTGTACTATTTTCCTTTCTTTTAAAATATTATATGGCTTTAATTGCCATACATTCCTTTCCATCCTAAGAATTTCTTTATATGTAATCACATCATGTTTAAATCCCACGTTTATATTTTCTATTGCATGTTTAGGTATTGCCCAAATTGGTATTTTATAATTTAACTTGTGTCGATATTTTTTCCAAACTCGCAACAGAGCATACCTTAATATATGTATCTTAAAAACATTATCCACCTACTTGTCATACAATAAATATGCATGCCAACCAAATAACAAATCATAACCCTCAAAATTCAATAATCTCCCTTGTGTTAAATTAAACCAATCACTAATTGATGATAAAGCAGCAGCCTCATAATGGTCCAAGCACTCATTTAACGTAGGGGGAAAAAACATCCTTTGAGCATTATTAAGCCCAATAATACAGCTCAATTAATCAATCAATCAACTGAATTGACTGACTGACTTTGATTGTACTTGAAGCTATGCTTAATGCACTTCAATATATGTATACACAATTCTAAAATATATAATCCATTCATTCGCATACAAAAATTGGGGAAACCTGAAATCATGAAGAGTACCTAGTTCCACGTGCAGTAATTTCCTGAAAATCGTCTCCATTGGCCATTTTTCTGGCTTGTACTACAGGTAGTCCTCAAATTACTATTATTTGTTTAATTATTGTTCCAAGTTACAACAGCACTGAAAAAGTGACTTGTGGTCATTTTTCACACTGATGACAGTTGCAGCATCCCCGTGGTCATGTGATCAAAATTCAGATGCTTGGCAACTGACTCATATTTATGACGGTTGCAATCTCCCAGGATCATACAGTCACCTTTTGTGACCTTCTGACAAAGTCAATGGGGGAGCCAGATTCAATTAACAACCACGTTACTAACTTAACACCTGCAGTGATTCACTTGACAATTGTGGCAAGAAAGGCCACTTAACAACTGTCTTAATTAGCAGTGGAAATTCTGGGCTCAATTGTGGTGGGACTATCTGTCCAACAATTTCAGAATGACATTGGCCAAATAAAACCCCAAGTTTACAAAAGGATTATGTAAACTTAAGGGCAAACAACATCCAAAGCCAAAAGGCGAGCTGGTTCCCCTTGAAAGACTGGTCATAAGACCATCCATAACATTTCTGGGATTTTAGCACAACTATAATGTTTGTTTGGTGGTGTTTGGGGGGTGTGTGTCTTTCACTTTAACTGTAGTACTTTGGCTGTACCCTTTCAGAACATCTTATGCTTTAATCTGTGTCAAAGTGATGACCTATAAAGCCCTGAATGGCTTGGGTCCGGGATATCTGAGGGAACACCTGCTGCCAGCATCAAGCTCCCTTCATCCAGTGCGCTCCCATAGGGAGGGTCTTCTCAGGGTGCCGCCGATAAAAGACTGTCGGCGGATAACACCCAGGGGAAGGGCCTTCTCTGTGGGTGCGCCTGCCCTCTGGAACCAGCTGCCCGTGGAGCTTAGGACCGCCCCTGACCTTCGTTCATTCCGCCGGGACCTGAAGACCTGGCTCTTTGAGCTCTCCGGCCCAGGCTGAGAATTTTTAACTGGGGTTTTTTAATTTTAGGGATAATTGAATCTTTTTTAATTGAATCTTTTTAATTTGTTTTTAACTTTTGTACTGGTTGTTTTAAATACCCTGTCCTTCGGGAAAGGGCGGTATATAAATCTAATAAAAATAAATAAAGTATTAAGGAAGGCTGTAAGAATTTCTTTGAATTTTAATATTGTTGATAACCCGTTTACCTGTCTATTCTACTGCAGCTCTCAAACTAAAAGGTTGCCATCTTGTGCTCTAATAGATCATGCACAACGAGCATCTGAGCATATGTTTTAGCAATCCAGGAGAAAACACCAGAGATGTGGGCACCAACTGTGAAAGCTAAATCCAAGCAAAATCTGTTTCTTTGTTCAATTCAGGTAATTAATGTGTTCTCAGAATTCCTTTTATATTCAGTAAAAAGCAAACTGAAATAATCAGGTAGGATCTGGGATTCCCTTATAAAATGAATCACAATCTCAGATGAAAGCTTCTCTTTCCCTTGTCTGAATAACCTTCATAATTTTTCAAGGGGAAAGCTTACTCCTTTTTAGGATGAACACACATGATGCTAGGTTTTTGCCTGTTTACCTGATTTACTAAGTAAGTGGTTGGTATTCCAGAAGGTAAAGCAAAGAAACCACCTTGCCTGGGTTAGGTGGAAGAGTCTTTGAGGAGTGCCTTCTACTTCTTCATTTGAGGATGTTGCACCAAAAATGTATTAGCCAATTTGGTTCTAAAATCCAGTAAGTTATTTTTTATGGAAAGGAAATGTCATTTTTCCCTGATTTGACAATCTTATCTAGGAGAATCTGAAGTCAGTTTTGAAAATGAAGTTCAGGAAAGTGAGAAATTCACGCTATTCCTGATATCCCACACAATAATTCATACCAATACAAATTCTATTCTATTCTATTCTATTCTATTCTATTCTAGTCTAGTCTAGTCTAGTCTAGTCTAGTCTAGTCTAGTCTATTCCTGATTCTATTTTATTCTATTCCTGATTCTGATTCTATTCCATTCCTCACTCCATCCACATCCCTGTCCATTCTTCGTTCCATTATTTTCTATTCTGCATTCTATTTTGTTGTATTATCTACCACCTGCCCACCTTCTTGTCTTTTTCTCTTTGTTCCAATTAAGTGTGGAAATCTGAATGAAGAAGTAACATGGTCATTTGATGCAGTCAAATTTGTAGTGTTGAGATAATTTGTAGTGTTGGAACTGATATCCTCACCTACCTGGCAAAAAAAATTAAAAATCCTTTATTCAGGATCAGATTATTTGCCTGTCTAGCTCTTATTGAATACTAATAGTAGCTTTCTAAGTTTCAGGGACATCTTCCCTTCCAGCACCCCCTCCCAAATGTATATTCTTTTTCATAGAAACCAGCTATATGCAGTGCAGGTCCTGAGCTATGATCTCTTCCAGTTACTCAGCTGAGTTCTCCTGAAGCTGAAAAGCATCCTAAACCTGGTGGGGTATAATTAGCTTCTGACTAGCCCACGATGCACATGAAAATACTTTTTCATCCAAACACGAAAAGCTATTTACCTGTCAACGTGCTGGAGATGGCTTGTTTCTTTAACTGAGTCCTTCGGGAGAAGGGCGGTATAGAAATATTAATAAACTAATAATAATAAACTAAACTTGGGTTCCCATTTTTTTTTCTTTGAGAAGGAAAAATCCTAGGTGGCTATTTAAAAGGACATCAACACTGAAACCCACCCACCACCTGCTAGGTTTCATACTTTATAATCTAAAGACTCTGAGGAGATGAAAAACTCAAGGTTAATAAGATTATCACCATCCATTTTGACATCTAAATCTGTGCTACCAGAGCTTTCTTCACTGAGCAGAAGATTCCAATCGCTGAAGTCCCAGGTTTTTGCTTCTCTGAGCAAAACCGAAAGCATTGGTGTGTAGCTGAACATATTTCAGAGGGCATATCATTAAGAAAATCCCTGGCAGACGCAAAAAAGAGAAGGCCCTGAGAAACAAAACAAAATGAAAACGTTGCAAACAATCTTTTCCAGTAGTGCTTTCCTAACGAATCTTTCCAACACTATCAGAATCAAATCTTTTTGATTCAAGTGGATCCCATGTACAAATCAATTAAAGTCAAGCAATGGATCCACCATGTAATAGATATTACAATATTCTGCTACTTTTTTCAACCTTTTTATTTTTTTCACCATCCCCCCCAAAGGGGGAGGGGGAAATGGGTATAAAATAGAAGCATTCAAATTTTCACAAGCCGACATACAAATTTGGCTTTTGATATGACATCAGATATATACCTTTTAGTAAATTAACTGTTTTCTTTTCTTTTTTTAAAATCTCTTATTTGTGACTACTCACTTTCTGCATGCCCATCCCTTTCCATGTACATGGAGCAACAGTGGAATATGTCAGTAGCTTGCTTCAAGCTGAGTGCATCAAGTAGCCACTGCAAGACCCCATCCTAGGCTCTGTGCTCTTCAACACATTTAAAAATGTGTGTTTGGGGAGGCTGAGAAAATATAGTTATCAGATTTGCAGACAGCATCAATACTGTATGGAGAGCAGTATCAGATTTTAAGAGAATCTTGCAAGCTGGAGCAATGGGTGGAAATCAGCAAGGTGAATAGATGCTAAACCCTACATTTGGGTAGGACAAATCAAATACATATGTATAAAATGGGAGGGGAAGATCCATTGTGGACAGTAAAACACAAAGATCTGGAACAGTGGAACACACTACATTTTAGGAAAGACACTGACAAATTGGAACATATCCAGAGAAGAGAAATGATAAGGCACCTGGAACAGAAAATGTGCAAGCCATGATTGGAGGATCTAGCTATGCCTACCCTGATAAAGAGAAGGGAAGGGAACATGACAACATTGTTCATATCACTGAAGGTTATTAGTGTGTAAAAGAAGGGATAGAATTGTTCAAAACTGTGCAATAAGACAGGACGCTTCAAGATTCAGTCTCTTACAATTTGTGATTCTATTATTCTTCTCTTCCAGACGAAGTATCACTGCTACAGAACTAGATCAGAAGTTACTACATAGTGTAAAAACCCATACTGTATTAATATTATTGGGTAGGTTTCCAAATGGAACCAACAAGCATCTAATATCTAGTCTCTTATAATCACCCCGAGATTTGAACATCATTCTTATAAGGGATATTATTCAGTATAGGAAAACACAATGGATTACAGGTGAAACTCGAAAAATTAGAATATCGTGCAAAAGTTCATTTATTTCAGTAATGCAACTTAAAAGGGGAAACTAATATATGAGATAGACTCATTACATGCAAAGCAAGATAGTTCAAGTCGTGATTTGTCATAATTGTGATGATTATGGCATACAGCTCATGAAAACCCCAAATCCACAATCTCAGAAAATTAGAATATTACATGCAATCAATAAAACAAGGAGTGTACATAGAACAATATCGGACCTCTGAAAAGTATAAGCATGCATATGTACTCAGTACTTGGTTTGGGCCCCTTTTACAGCAATTACTGCCTCAATGCGGCGTGGCATGGATGTTATCAGCCTGTGGCACTGCTGAGGTGTTATGGAAGACCAGGATGCTTCAATAGTGGCCTTCAGCTCTTCTGCATTGTTTGGTCTCATGTCTCTCATCTTTCTCTTGGCAATGGCCCATAGATTCTCTATGGGGTTCAGGTCAGGCGAGTTTGCTGGCCAATCAAGCACAGTAATCCCACGGTCACTGAACCAGGTTTTGGTGCTTTTGGCAGTGTGGGCAGGTGACAAGTCCTGCTGGAAAATGAAGTCAGCATCCCCATAAAACTCGTCTGCGGAAGGAAGCATGAAGTGCTCCAAAATCTCCTGGTGGACAGCTGCGTTGACCCTGGACTTAATGAAGCACAGTGGACCAACACCAGCAGATGACATGGCTCCCCAAATCAACACAGACCTTGGAAACTTCACACTGGACTTCAAGCATCTTGCAGTGTGTGCCTCTCCATTTTTCTTCCAGACTCTCCTTGGTTTCCAAATGAGATGCAAACGTTGCTCTCATCATAAAAGAGGACTTTGGACCACTGAGCAACAGACCAGGTCTGTTTTTCTTTAGCCCAGGTAAGACACTTCTGACGTTGTTTGTTGTTCAGGAGTGGCTTGACAAGAGGAATATGACATTTGAAGCCCATGTCCAGGATCCATCTGTGTGTGGTGGCTCTTGATGCAATGACTCCAGCCTCAGTCCAGTCCTTGTGAAAGTCCCCAACACTTTTGAATGGCCTTTTCCTGACAATCCTCTCCAGGCTGTGGTCATCCCTGCTGCTTGTGCACCTTTTTCTTCCACACTTTTCCCTTCCACATAACATTCTATTAATGTGCTTTGATACAGCACTTTGGGAACATCCAACTTCTTTTGCAATTACCTTTTGAGGCTTTCCCTCCTTATGGAGAGTGTCAATGATGGTTTTCTGCACAACTGTCAGGTCAGCAGTCTTCCCCATGATTGTGATTCCTACTGAACCAGACTGAGAGACCATTTAAAGGCTCAGGAACCCTTTGCAGGTGTTATGGCTTAATTAGCTGATTAGAGTGGGATACTTTGAGCCTAGAATATTGCACCTTTTCACAATATTCTAATTTTCTGAGATTGTGGATTTTGGGTTTTCATGAGCTGTACGCCATTATCATCACAATTATGACAAATCATGGCTTGAACTATCTTGCTTTGCATGTAATGAGTCTATCTCATATATTATTTTCCCCTTTTAAGTTGCATTAGTGAAATAAATGATCTTTTGCACGATATTCTAATTTTTCGAGTTTCACCTGTAGATAGACCTGTTTTTTCATTGGAAGGAGATTACCTGATACTCCCATTTGCAGAAAAGCAAGGGCATGAGGCAGTAGCAATTGAATTTAAGTTCTGATTAAGTAAATTTATTTAGAAGAAGGCTAAAGTAACCAAAGTTTTTCAGCAAAATATTCCACTTTCTTCTTCAAAAGAGAAAACTATATATAAGCAAATTAGGACTGGAAAATTCTGGGATTTAATAATAATTTCTGGTGCATCCCATATGAAAATCCATGAAGATTCACCCCTTGGATTCACTATTTTTAAACCACAGTGATAAAAAACATGTTGGATCTATGATGTCATAGCTCATAAAATCATGGCTCATTCTATCCAGACATACGTTGTTTTGATGCTGTTTCGGATCCTATGTAAAATTTGCAGAATCCATTTACCGTGGATTTGATCCACATTTTTTGGCAACAGTAAGCACCAAAAACAACTACATTTGTCAATTATGTCTGGGATTATATCCAGAGGGTTATGATAAATTTAATTCAGAATTCAAGTGGATTCCATGCACAAATCGAAGTCAAGAGATGGATCCATTTTTAAAATAATTTTAGAGCTAATTTTCTGCCAAGAATGCTCAAATTTGTGATTAAGGTTCATTTTGCACAGATCCAGTATAAAAAAATCATATGGATCCACAAGAATGTCTCTTATTTTTGCACGAGAGATCTGACAGTCCAACAACCATTAAATCTCCAATTATGATGGTTCATTATGCATAGTAGGATGTAACTCGTACAGTTGACTTATGACTACAATTGAGCTCAAACTTTCTGTTGCTAAGCAAGACATTTGTTAAGTGAGTTTTGCCCCATTTTACGACTTTCCTTGCCACAGTTCTTAAGTTAGTAACATAGTTGTGAATCTGGCTTCCCCATTGACTTTGCTTGTCAGAAGTTCACAAAAAGTGATCACATGAACCCAGGACTCTTCAACTGTCAGTTGCCAGTGTCTGAATTTTGATCACATGACCATGGGGATTGCTGCAACAGTTGTGCGATTATTAAGTTTGAACAAATAAACAAATGGATGCAATTTGAGAACTACTTGTAGTACAAATCAGATAAAGTTTTAACTTCGAACAGTCACTAACGAACTGTTGTGAAGTCGAGGCCTACTTGCAATTTGGTGGCCATTTTATATGGATCCCATTTAAAGCCTGTGTTGAGTTCTATGAAAAATCCATGTTTTTGCACCACGATAGCATCAAACCCTTTCCAAATTATTTTGAGTGCCCACTGCCTGCTGATGTTAGCTTAGAGGCCATATATAAAAGCTGCATGGATCCACAAGGATCCAGGTCTAAGATCCATGCTTGTAAATCACAACAGTATCAAAAGCATCCAACTTCTGATAGGCCCTGCAAAAATCACCCAGAAGTTCCCGGGACGGTTCCTGTTCTTCAAGTAAGTAGAGACGGGCTCCATCACGCAGCAGAGGTCGATGCCCTCGGGAGAACGTCTGAATGAAACCAGAGCTGGGTCGTCCTGGCAGGAGCAGCTGCCCCTAGTCATCAGCCCGGCGCAGGCTGGACCGGGAGGCTTTTTCTATCCGGCCTTTGAGCAGCGTTTTCAACCGGGCGACCCCCCCCCCCCCCAAGCTCAGCAACCCGAGCTTTGTTTTCGCCCCTTCGCGTCGTCTGCAGGACCCGCTCAATCGTGAAGGGAGCCTGCTGGGTGGTAAAGCTGCGCGGCGCTGATACGGGAGGGGAGGCGAAAGAGCCGGGCAGCCTCGGACGGGGGAAGGGAAGTTCAGCGCTGCCACCCTGGCTGAGCACATCCACGGTGAGGTCTGCAACCCCCGCCTTCGCTCCTCGGGGCGGCTACGCAACGTATTTCCCGCCTCCTCTTCCTGCTTTTCTGCAGGGAATGAAATCGCCGGCCTGTTCTTTTTTTTTCTCCCTCCTCCTTTCCGTGGCAAGCGGGACCGATCGAGGCGTTGAAACCCTCTCCCGCCCCCACGCCGCAAATGGGGATATTAATTAACGCACGGTTAAGGAGAACCCAAGGATTCCACTGGGTCCACTCGAAGTAGGGTGAAACCAGATCCCAAACAGTATCTGATCCTTTCCCCGTTTCAAAAGATCAGCCAGGTGAATTTGGATCCTATCCTGCCTACTGTGGGGGAGTCCTAGGACTTAGGCCACAGCGAAGTCGTAGCATGGTACATGGCTAGGAGAGATGAAGGGATCCGCTTAAGTTCGCCCCGCCAGCATTTGTGCCTTCCTGCAGGGAGGGAACTGCTGGGGTCTTGCAAAGAAAGCGGTACTCTATAGTAGGAGGAAGTCTGTGCCTGCCAGGTGTTGCTGAAGTTAGACTGAGCTGTTTTTCCAGTGCAGAGATGGCCACTTCATTGTTGCAGAATTAAGAGACTCAGACCTCGGAATCAAAAGAAGTTTGTTTTATTTTGCGCGCAAAAGGTTCAGATTAGAAAGCAAAGGCAATGTCTGAACAACTTTCCAGGAAACAAGCAGGTACATTTATAGTCTTCAAAAGTCACAGAACACGGAAATGTAAATTATTAATTCTGATTGGTTACATGAATTACAGGCCCCCTTCTAGCTCATTTCTAGCCCCCCTTTGCATTGCTAAATTGTTTTGCAAACTTGTCTCTTTCCTAGCATCTAGGTTTCCTGTACCATGTATGTGGTTAGCTACAAGTGAGACATATGTGGTTAGCTGAAACTGAAATGTGTGCTAGCTTATTAGATGTGACCCACAGGTGAACTTGTGGTTTGACATTTTCCATTTCCTTGTTCTTCTTCTAACTAATACACGCATTATTCTCTATGCCTCACTGTTGTGTCCTACCTCACATTTATGACATACAGCATCCATATGTATTATTTATATTTTTCCTTATGGCCTGCCTCATTCCCCCCTGTTGAGACTCAATTTCCATTTGGACAAGGAGTCTCACCTTCCATGATATTCCTTTATTTCAGCAAGCAATTCCAGTTTCCCCAGCAAGCAAAGATCAAAACCATTGTATATTAGGATAGGTGAACAGTATAGCAGACCAACACTTTGAACTGACACTTATCAAGATAGAGATAGATAGCGACAAGCAAAGAGAGAAAGAAGTATTCCATGAGTTAGACTTCATCCTCCTCAGGCACTCTCTCTAAGCCCCACGGTCCAAACCGCACATATATTCCACCATCCGGATCCCTTCTTTCCCTTGGAATCCCAGGTGTGTATCCATTTTCCAAAGATCCCTCGAGCATAATCAATTCCTTTTCGATCCTTATCTCTTTCATTGATCTCACAGCCAATTGCCTCATTAAGGGAATTACACACGGGATGAAGGCTAACCCCGCTACTCCACGGACCAATAGGAACAGCACTTGCTTGACCCATGCGGTTCCTGGTAACCATGAGAACCATTGGTCAGTTCCCTGGAGTCTCTGGCTAATCCTGGACGCTCTGTCTTGCAGATCCTTTGCCACTTCTCTGACCATTCCTGATTTATTCATGTAAAAGCAGCATTCTTCTCCTAAAAAGAGACACAAGCCACCTTTTTCAGCTGTCAGGAGGTCTAGGGCCCGCCTGTTCTGCAAGACTACTGCTGCCAAGGAATCTATTTGGTCTTGTACTTCGACCAAGGTCCCAGCAATCTGAGTTAGCCTTGTTGAAATTCCTCAGAAAGCTGTTTAGAATGGGCTAAGCCTCCCACACCTGTTCCAACTGCAGTGCCTATTCCTCAGATAGGTAACAAGGGTATCACTAGAAGTACTCTTTTTGCACATGTCCTATGAGAGGAACAGGGAGGGCTTGTTCCCCATTAACAACACCCATCTTTGGGAAGAGGTGTACCAGAGTACAAGTTCCAGTCTAAGTAGTAGGCAAACATACATACACATTTTCTCCACACAAGAAAAAGACTCCATCCTCTTCCAAACACACTGCCATACTCATGGAAAAGGCATGAAATCTATGATTATACTCATTGCTCCAAACCTGGTTTTAGTCTAGGAATAACACGCTTAGGTTTAGGAGCTGGGGTTGGCCTGGGGTGCACTCCCCACTGGGAAATAAGACCAGGAGTGGGTTTTCTCCGGTCCCTCTTTGCCGAGTATCTCCAGTGGCCCCAAAGCCTGGGCTTTACTTGTCCCTTCAGGTTCTTCAACAGCCCCTGAGCCTTCCTCTAGGGTGAAAGGAACTGTCTGACCATTCTCACAACATTTGGGACTACCATCCCTGGCTTTCTTACCCAATAGGCCACTTGTAAATAGTATCCATAGCCATAGGAGATTCATGGTTGACAACCTGAAATAGGTCAATGTCATTTTCTATTATTTCTATTCCACACTCACAGTCACAACAAGGGGAATAATTACAATTACAAGGTTACCAGGCCCGGAGGATGGAGGGGATTAGGTGGAATTTGGGAAAGGACAGTATCAGTATTGGATGAATCACAAAGCCTAGTCTTATTGGCTAAATTTAGTATCCACAATCCCAAGACTCCCAACAGACTCCAAAGAACCCACTCCCAGGGTGTTTCAAACATAAGTGTCCACAGAAGATACACACTTTCCTTGGTCACACTTAGTGATTTTAGGTGCAACACTTGTTACTTTGGGTGTGGGGTGATTCCAGAAGAAAAGGTTTCCAATGCAGCAGGTTACAATCAAAATAATTAAGATCACTAATGCCAGACACATTACACCTATGACTATATATTGTCGGACTACCATTTCTCGAGATAGGTCCAACCTACACCACACAAACCATCCCTAACACATTAACAATTGTTTTTCTCCTTCTTGTTTTCAGCCGTACGTAGAGGGTCAGCTTCCGGAGTGACACCAGTAGGGCCTCTTCTGCCCCGTATGTTGCCTGCCCATTGCCGGTAGGGCAGTTATAGGGGGCGCTTCTTCAAGTGTAGCACTAGAGGACGGGTCTCGTCCTGCTCTGCCTCCCAACAGTCATCAGCTGCGGGCTTAACTCCACTGAATCCAAGACTTGGATTCTAACACTTTTACTTCTAGGGGAGAACACATGACCACAATATACGGGCCTTTCCATCTAGGTTTCAAGTTTTTCCCTTTCCAGTGTTTTACCCATACTTTGTCTCCCACTTGGATATTATGACTGGGAGTACTCAGAAATGGTGGGCTTAGGGACACACAATAGTGTTGGATTTCTTGTATTTGCTTATTTAACTCTCCCACCATTTGACTCACCCATGAAGTCCCTATTTGACTTAAGTTCCCTACATGATTTTTCAAATTAGTATTCATGAGGGGGAGGTCTTCCAAACATCATTTCATAAGGAGATAGCCTAATTCCCTTTTGAAGGGTGCATCTCACAGACCAAAGTGCTAGTGGCAATGCATCCAAGGCGAGTTTCAAGGCACACCTTAGTCACCTTTTCCTCTATTCTGCCTTGAGTAAGATTCTAGCCACTTCTCATGCATGCTTTGTCTTGGTAAGGAAACATTCAGGCCACCCAGTATCATTACACACCATAACTAGCATTGCTTTATATAGTCCACATTTTGGCATTTCTGTAAAATCAACAACTAAAGAATCCATGGGGTGATATCCCTTAGGCTGGCTTCCTGGTGGAAGAGTAGGTCCTTGTTTTGGATTAACCTGGGCACAGGTATTACATCTCTTGGTTGCATGGGCACACAGCAAGTGAAGGCGATTAATGTACACAATACGACGGAGGGCTTCAGTTAGTGCACTCTTCCCCATGTAAGTAGTTAACTGAGCTTCTTTTACTACTGGCCAGGTTAAATTCTCAGGGACAAAAATCCTTCCATCTGGGAGCATGTACCACTCTCCCTGTTTGTGTCCTTGCAAGTCTACACTTGCCTGTAATTCCTCAGCTTTGGAATATTTAGGGCTCAGTCCTCTTGGCATTTCTAATGCTACACAAGCTGTCATGTCAGGGTAGGGTTGGCTATCTCGAGTTGCTGATAACCTTGCTTCTTTGTCAGCTGCTGTATTTCCTCGGGCTACATCATCTTGTCCCTTTTGATGTCCTTTACAGTGCATGACGCTACTCTTTTAGGTCCTCGGACCGCTTTAATAAGTCTTTCAATCAAGAGGGGATGTTTAATTTCTTTTCCTGCTGCTGTTAAAAGTCCTCTCTCTATATAAACTGCAGCATGTACATGTAATGTGAGGAATGCATACTTAGAATCTGTCCAAATATTAATACTTTCATCCTGTGCCCTCTCCAGTGCCCGTATTAGAGCCCATAGTTCTGCTGCCTGAGCACTTGTGCCTTTGGGGAGTGGTCCACTTTCTACAACTTCATCAAGAGAGACTGTTGCATAACCAGCATAGCGTTCGCCCGCTGAGACAAAACTGGATCCGTCTGTAAACCAGTTATAGTCCACATTTTCCATTGGCACATCAGTTAAATCAGGTCTGCATGAGAATTGACTTTCTATGACTTGCATACAATTATGTTCAACCTCAGGACCTGGTAGTGGCAGCAAAGTGGCCGGATTCAGACCATTTGTTTGCTTCAGTGTCACTTGAGGGTTTTGGATGAGAAGGGCCTGATACTTATAAATTCTGGAATTAGTCATCCATAAGTGTCCCTTTGTCTCTAATATCCCTCGGATTGCATGGCTTGTATAGATTGTGGTTGGTTGTCCAAATGTCAATTTATTAGCTTCCTCTATTAGGAGAGCTGTGGCTGCCAGAATTTTTAGACATTGTGGCCACCCTTTTGAAACTGCATCAAGTTGTATTGACAAATAAGCTATGGGCTGTTGCCAACTTCCCTTTTCTTGAGTCAGGACTCCAATAGCCACATTACTCTTTGAGTCCACATACAAATTAAAAGGCTTGTCAAGATTAGGAAGTCCCATCACCGGAGCCTGTGATAAGGCCGTTTTTAGAGTCTCAAAAGCCTGTCTTTGTGCATGCATCCAGACAAAAGGCTCCTTTTCTCCCCCCTGTGTGGACTCATAGAGTGGTTTGGCTAACAGGGCAAAATTTGGTATCCATATTCTACAATATCCTGCTGCTCCTAAAAAAACCCCGTAATTCTCGTCTATTAGTGGGCTCTGCAATGTGGCACACAACTTCCTTTCTTTCATGTCCTATACATCTCTGACCTTGACTGATGATGTAACCTAAGTATTTTACCTGGGTTCTTACTAACTGGGCTTTCTTCCTAGAGGCACGATATCCTCTTTCCATTAGAAGATGAAGTAGTTGGTTCATGTTTTCCCAACAAGTTTCCTTGGTTCTCCCCATGACTAAAACATCATCAACATACTGAAGTAGGACATCCCCTTCCTCACACGGCTGAAAGTTTATTTATTTATTTATTTATTTAATTGTATTTATATACCGCCCTATTCCCTGAGGACTCAGGGCGGTTTACAGGGAATTAAAAATCCAAAATACAAAAATTAAGAACCAAATTAAAAAAGAAATTAAATTAACCCTGTAGTCAGTTAAAAAAGAACCCCAAATTAAAAATTCCTCCTCAGTCTGGGCCCGAGAGCTCGAAGAGCCAGGTCTTCAGGCCCCGGCGGAATGATCGGAGGTCGGGGGCAGTCCTCAGCTCCACCGGCAGCTGGTTCCAGAGGGCAGGCGCTCCCACAGAGAAGGCCCTATCCCTGGGTGTCACCCGCCGGCAATCTCTCACCGGCGGAACCCTGAGCAGACCCTCCCTGTGGGAGCGCACTGGGCGAAGGGCGTTTGATGCCGGCAGCAGGTGTTCCCTCAAATAACCCGGACCCAGGCCATGTAGGGCTTTATAGGTGATAACCAGCACCTTGAATTTCACCCGGAGGGCAACCGGAAGCCAATGCAGCTCGCGGAGTAGAGGTGTTACATGGGAGTATCGGGAAACCCCCATTACAACTCGCGCGGCCGCATTCTGCACCAGTTGAAGCCTCCGAGTGGTCTTCAAGGGCAGCCCCATGTAGAGAGCGTTACAGTAGTCCAAACGGGAGGTCACAAGCGCATGAGTGACTGTGCGTAGGGCGTCTCGGTCCAAATAGGGACGCAACTGGCGCACCAGGCGAACCTGTGCAAAAGCCCCCCTGGTCACGGCTCCTATATGATCTTCAAAATTGAGCCGTGAATCCAGGAGGACGCCTAAGTTGCGAGCCCTATCAACGGGGGGCAACACCTCACCCCCCATCGTTAGAGGTGGAATAACATGGTTAACCCGAGACGCCAATATGCAGAGCCACTCAGTCTTGGCGGGATTGAGACGAAGCCTGTTTCTCCCCATCCAGACCTGAACCGCCTCCAGGCACCGGGACATCAGTCTTCTAAGTCTGAGGCCAGGGCATTGCCAAATAGGGTAGGTGAATTTTTAAAGCCCTGGGGAAGCCTGGTCCAGGCGTATTGTCGCTTGCGACCTGTTACTGGATCCTCCCATTCAAAGGCAAACAACTTCTGACTGTCTTTATGTATGGGAATAGTGAAAAAGGCATCCTTCAGATCTACCACCGAGAACCAAGCAGCTGATGGGGGAACTAAACTTAACAAAGTATAGGGATTTGGCACAGCAGCATGGACCGTGATTGTGGCATCATTGACGATACGGAGATCTTGCGCTGGCCTGAAATTTCCGTCGGGCTTTGGTATGGGCAAAATAGGGGTATTCCATGGAGATTGGATGGTTGTTAGAATGCCTGCTTTGAGGTACTTAACAATATGATCTTGAATTGCTTGTGCAATCGGGCGGGGGTAACTCCTCTGTCGAAGGCGAACAGGCACTACTAGAGGCTTCACTTGGATGACTAATGGTACATGGTGGGCTGCAAAGCCTGGCATGTTATCTTCTGCCCATAACTGAGGCACTCCAAAGTCCTGCCAGTTATCAGATATTGGAGTCTCGTGGGCCACCATGATTCGCCACATTTCATCTGGAGGGTGTTTCATTCTGAGTGACATTTGATTTTCTTCAAACGATAGAGTTGCTCCCATCTTACACAACATGTCTTGGCCCAATAAAGGAATGGGACATTCAGGCATATATAGGAATTGATGTTCCAGGTGTCTTCCGTTTAGGGAACATCTCAGGGGCTTCAAAAAGGTGTGGCAATTAACGGAACCATCAACTCCTTGTACATTAATAGTGGCAGTAGAAAAAGGAGCCAATAACTTAGTAATTACAGATCTAGATGCCCCTGTATCAACTAAAAAGGTCACATCATTGCCCCCTATCTTCATTCGGACCAAGGGTTCAGGGAGGGCTTGACTTAACTCTGGTCCCCTTCAGTTTTCAGTCCATTGTTCAGCTGCTGCCAACCCTATGGCCTCAACTTTTTCTTGAAATTGGCCTCAGCCTCTATTTTCTCTTTTTTTCTTTTCTTTTCCCCACTTCTGGGTAAAGAACCTCTTCCTGTAGCCATTCCTTTGTCTGTATTCACAAACAAATTGCTTAGTAAAGAGCAACAAAGGAATCCTCACCAAACTCTGGTTGAGTTTGTTTGCACATAAATCTTCACTCAAAACAATATACAGTAACTCATTTATAATCCCAAACTTTTTCTCAACTTCTTCGTTTTAAACAAGGGTTGAATTACAATTCCTTCAATTCTCTTAGGTATTGTTTTCTATCAGTGTGCCCCACACACAGGCATAAAAACATTAAAGAAATAAAAATAAAAATGACAACAAAACGCAACTCCAGCAAAATAAATAAAATAAACAAGATTAATAAGATATTGTGAGTTACTGAAATAGTTTTGTATCAAACTCTAATATCAACTCTTCGCTCTTAATATAAATTTAGTCAAATTCCAATTTAATCAGATTCCATTCAGATGGAAACAAATTTCCATTAAGTAGGTTAAAACATTAAATTTCACATCCATCCCAGCTTCCTCAAACCAGAATTCTAAACCGAAAAAAAATAGTTAAAAAGATTAGACCCCCCTTTTCCTTTCTGTCTCTCTTGCTCTTAAAGCAACACAACCAGCAAAGGTGAGAGGACAGAAAAAGAAGAATTACAGAAAAATCTCACCACTAACAAAATAGTTTTCTCTTCTTCACATGCATTTCCATGAATTCTCTCACACATCTTCCATGAGACTTTTCATGCAAACGCTTATATTGCTTTTTCATTTCACTTTTTAATAAACAAACAAAAGAAATTCTGCAGTTTACTGCTTCTTTCACAGTCTGTGGTGGGGGACAAACTCTCTCTCACACACACAGAGGATTATCATATCCATACATTCATTTCCATTCAAACTGCTTGCATAAACAATTTCACATACAGATATTTCATTTCATACTTTCTTCTGACAAATCAATAACTAATATAATTACAAGGAGCTGTTCAGAAGCCAATGAGCTCCCTTGTTTGTTGGTTGTTTTTTTTAATAAGGCCTTTTTATTAATTATTATTATTAGACACAACACAGACACTTAATTATTATTATTAGACACAACACAGACACACAAACACTACCTCCACACTCCTCTAACAAAAATGGACTATATACTGCCTGGGATCCATCAGGCACATAAATTTCTTTTATTAACCTATATGTTTAGTGCTTGACATAGCCAATTTTTAAAACTTCCATATTTTGAGCAAAATGCACTAGTGCTTTTAATAGGATTTCTTGGTGAGTTCCTTGGGCTCCTATCCCTTGAACTTTATTAGTGTCATTATCAACATCTGCGGGTTGCACTGGACTCACCACTGGCTGCTGGACTGGAGCCACTGGTGGTGGGACTTGAGGCACAGCGTGATACACAGGGACATGGGGGAGGGGCGCATCTTCTTCATAGGGATCAGTTTTTGAAACAGGTATGGTTTCAATCTGACCCTTTTTTTCCCTTGACATCTAGGATTTCTATTCATTCGTGCCACACAGACCCGCAGGAATTCTACTCAGCATTTGTGGAGCCATTCAGCATTCTCCTTTACTACTATTTGCCACTATTGATATTGATCTGGGTGACCATAATCTCCACTAAAACCTTTCTTGAAATTCTTCAGCATACATTGAAGAGGTGTCCGAGGGACACTTCCTCCACCACCCATTTTCTAAGACACTGCCACTGACCTGTGGTGCCGGACGTTCCAACGGTCACCAACAGGAACTGCAATGGCTTAACCACCCACACAACACTATCTCTAGGGTCACATTAGGACGCGCTGATCCTGGACCCAGGGGGTTGATCAGGCCCCCTCTTCCACTCTTAGTGGGTCTATAGTCCCTACGTTTTACAATGAATGGGACTATTTCATCCACTTTTTTTTTTAACGAGTGGGACTACCCTTTTTTCAATATACTTGCCTGCAGGCGTCTTCTCCCTCAGACGTCAAGTTCTGGTTGTGGATGACTTATTTTGATTCCGTGCGGGTTCTTGGATCGGTCGGGTGTCCACCAGGCACCCCCACAGAGTCCTCCGCCTCCTTTCGGAGAAATCGTCCGTGCCGGCTAAAGGAAGACAGGACGACCCTGGCTGGGCCCCAGGTGGTCCGTGCCGTCCTCAGTGAAATATCACTCCAAGTCCCATCTCTGGGTGCCAGAAAATGTTGCAGAATTAAGAGACTCAGACCTCGGAATCAAAAGAAGTTTGTTTTATTTTGCGCGCAAAAGGTTCAGATTAGAAAGCAAAGGCAATGTCTGAACAACTTTCCAGGAAACAAGCAGGTACATTTATAGTCTTCAAAAGTCACAGAACACGGAAATGTAAATTATTAATTCTGATTGGTTACATGAATTACAGGCCCCCTTCTAGCTCATTTCTAGCCCCCCTTTGCATTGCTAAATTGTTTTGCAAACTTGTCTCTTTCCTAGCATCTAGGTTTCCTGTACCATGTATGTGGTTAGCTACAAGTGAGACATATGTGGTTAGCTGAAACTGAAATGTGTGCTAGCTTATTAGATGTGACCCACAGGTGAACTTGTGGTTTGACATTTTCCATTTCCTTGTTCTTCTTCTAACTAATACACGCATTATTCTCTATGCCTCACTGTTGTGTCCTACCTCACATTTATGACATACAGCATCCATATGTATTATTTATATTTTTCCTTATGGCCTGCCTCATCATAGCAGAGAAGGGGACTATTAAGAACATTAAAAACTCGCTTACAATATCAGTCCAGGTTCTCCCTGCAGTGTGTTACTGACAAAGTTATTTAAGTTAACTTAGATCCAGTTCACAGGTGTTTGCATTTGGTTTATCAGGGTCAAGTTACTCAACCCTTAACTCACTGCTGACTTTATGAATTGACTCGGTTGAAAAGGGTACTGTAAATACGTAGGAGAGAGAGGTTGGCTGTCCCTTGTTGATATGAGGCCGAGTTGAATTGCCTGCAGGAAACAAAAGTTAAACTGGCCTACAAGGCCCCCTTTAAGATGTTTGAAATGATTCTGTTTAAGGTATAATTTTTTGCTGTTGCATACAGTGTACAACTAGTGATAGCTCATCACACCCACTAATTGTTGAATATAGTACTAGAAATTTACTTCATGACTGTTGGCCTCTAGTTTGCTCAATGATTTTTTTTAAAAAAAAGATACACCTATACTAGGCTTATTGCTGAAATGTTTGATTATTTTAAAGTTAATGTAATACTATAAAAAGTTGGGGTGGAAAAAATACACTGTAGTAAGGGAAGTAAAATTAGGTTCTAGTATTCCAGTCCAAAAAAAAATACATTAAGAGTTTTGTTCAGAGCAGATCTCCAAGAACACCAGATTGATCTGATGATTTCAAACAGTTTTACAATAATGGCTAATAGTGGTGTCCTGCTGAGTTCAAAAGATGGAGTTCTTTTGTTGGGAAAAAGCACAGTTAAATACTGCCATCATTACAGATATGTGTTTTTAGTTTGGTTTTTTTAAACCACCACCAGTCTCCATGTGGAATCTGCACTGCACAATTGATCTTTTTCAATAAATAACATGTTCAGTCCATATCTTTTGGTTAACAAAGCCGCTTGTGCTGCTGAATTGCAGGGGCTCACAAACAGGCTATGTAACAAGGACAGTTAAAATATTCATTGCATTTATTTTGTGGAAAACAAACACAAAATGCTTCAGACATTCTGGATTGTTTGAGATTGGAGCACATTATTCAATCATTCTGGAACTGTATTTTTCCATATTCTGCCATGGAAATCTTTATATTGACCATCTTTGAGCTTTCCGGCCAGGACTGAGAATTTTTCATTTTTCATTTTAACTTATTGTAATTGGGTTTTTAATCAGAGTTATAGGGGTTTTAGATTTTTAATCAAGGATAATTTAATCTATTTTAATTGTTATTAACTTTGTGTATTGTAATGTTGTTTTAATTGCCTTGTGAACCGCCCTGGGTCCTACGGGAGAAGGGCGGTATATAAGTTCAATAAATAAGTTCAATAAATAATAAATAAATAAATCTTCTCAAATTCACAAATGATGATCCTTAAATGGTCTGGGCTTTTAAGAATTCTGCTTTAGTGCCAGCTGGCTGCACTAAAAATTTCAGAAATTTTAGAAAATAAATTTCAGAAACGCCAATGTATTTGTGTAGCCATACCGATTAAACAAATACTAACAGCTCTCATTAGGAAGTTTCAGGAAGCCATTTTATCTTAGGCGCAGTCATTTATGATACAGCAAGTATACTCTAATGGCAGAAAGTGAAGAAGAACTAAAGAGCCTCTTGTTGCGGGTGAAGAAGGAGAGTGCAAAACTTGGGTTGAAACTTAACATTAAGAAAACCAAGATCATGGCATCTGGCCCTCTCAATTCCTGGCAAATAGATGGGGAAGAAATGGAAGTAGTGACAGATTTTATTTTCCTGGGCTCCAAGATCACTGCAGATGGGGACTGTAGCCAAGAAATTAAAAGACGCTTGCTCCTGGGGAGGAAAGCCATGGCAAATCTAGACAGCACACTAAAAAGCAGAGACATCACCCTGTCAACAAAAGTGTGTATAGTCAAGGCTATGGTCTTCCCAGTTGCAATGTATGGCAGTGATAGTTGGACCATAAGAAAGGCTGAGCGCCAAAGAATTGAAGCCTTTGAACTCTGGTGCTGGAGAAGACTCCTGCGAGTCCCTTGGACTGCAAGGCGATCAAACCGGTCAATCCTAGAGGAGATCAATCCTGACTGCTCTTTAGAAGGCCAGATCCTGAAGCTAACACTCAAATACTTTGGCCACCTAATGAGAAGGAAGGACTCACTGGAGAAGAGCCTAATGCTGGGAAAGATCGAGGGCAATAGAAGAAGGGGATGACAGAGAATGAGGTGGCTGGATGGAGTCACTGAAGCAGTAGGCGTGAGCTTAAATGGACTCCAGAAGATGGTAGAGGACAGGAAGGCCTGGAGGAATGTTGTCCATAGGGTCGCGATGGGTCGGACACGACTTCGCAGCTAACAACAACAAAGTATATTCACAGGATCTTACAAGGAGGACAAAGTAAAGGAAACATTTTAAAATGCCATTGTTACTATTATCTTTATCATTATAAAGTCTAGCACTGCCAGAGGAAATGCATCTAGATGAAAAAGTATCTGAAGCTACATTGGGGAAAATTTATTGTATTATTTGGGAGACAGAGGAAGCTGTCTTACACCGACTGTTTTCATACTTGTAAGACACAGAATACTGAAAAATGTACCAAGGTTTCTTGCAAGTTTCTAAACACTCTTGCCCTATGGAAGCCAATAAACTTAATGATTTGACTTAGCCAGAACTACACTACAGTATATTTTCTTAAAAAGCATGCAGTGGTGCTAACATATCTAGAGCAGGAGTCAGTATCTGCGATGTGTAAACTACATACAGTACTTGGCTGCCAAAATTACAGCCCTGCACCAATAGAGAAGGCTGTGCACCTTCACCAGCCAATCACAACATTAGTAACAGAAAGTCATTTAGTCCCTGCAACCAGCTCATCACCATTTGGTCAATGTTTGGCGAGACCAGAATAGAATTCAGAAACCAATCACTCTCTTAAGTGACCAGGATGAAAGAAGAAATGAAAGAATAGAAAAATTATGCCCTCTTCCTTCCTTTCCTAGTAATCTCAGAATTGTTGGTTACTTTCCTAGCTCATGAGGAGGAGTGGGGGAAGCTGATGTAGAGACTGGAGCAAAAGGTCAGAATTTAACTGAGTGCAGATGAAGTTAAATCTACCACAGTTTTTCTCTTGAGATGTTACTGTGTTTTAATTATAAGAAAACTTAAATGAAGCCATTAATATGTAAGAAGTAGCCTAAGTTAATTCTGTGTTTGTCTCCCGAACTATTTTAGTCACATCTTGCTTAACTGCATGGGTATCTCAGAGATATATTGCTAGAATTAGATCTAGATGTGGGTTTACATAATTAGATTTCAACTATGTTTAGCCATAACCAAGTACCTAGTTTGTATGGATAAAACTGTTAAATAGACGACACATGATTATTAGGCTTAATATCAATTGTCCCTCATTAATATTGCAGAGAAGTGATTAGCATTTTGAGGCAAACAAGGTATACTTAGTTAGTGGAACATGACCCCGCTGTCATTAAATTATATCTATGATTAATGATCTTCTGTAGCATAGAGCTTAAAGTTTGAGCAATAATGAATAGATTATCAAGTAGGCACCAGGAAAAAGATGAACCCTGAGGGTTAGAGGCACAGCTGTTGCTGCTCCAAGTTTATTTCAGATCAGAATGTGTACCTCTCTCCCTTGTCTTCTACTGGGGGATCCAAAGTCTTTAGAAGTTGAAATGACAACCATGCTTTTGTAATATCTGTCACTCAAAGCAGGATACTTGTACCTTCGTTAATTGGGATGCTGTCTGTTTCTCATCTTTCAGATTGCAAGGGCAAGTTCAATGGTGACTCCAAATTTGTTTATTCCAGAACATGAAAGGAAGGATAATTAACTTTTATTATTACCCACAATACTTATGCGTTCCATCCAGAGAGTGGGCAGAAAGTGCTCTGTCAATACATGTCTGAATTCATTTTTACTTGACCACACATTTTGAAAGCCAGGAAAAGAGAAGGATCCCATGCAGAAGCAAACAAGTCAACAATCTTCCTCCATGGTTAGTGTTGGCTTGCTCACACTTAAAACTGTGTTTTGTTTAGTACACTGGGCTGATGAGCTGTAACTGAGTTACAAGCGATTTATTTTTTTACAGTGATGTGCTCAGGTTGCCAAATTTTCTTTCATCTTTGGAAAGGATTTTTTTTTAATTTGGTATGTTTATTTATGGCACTGTTCACTAGGAATCCATCATTACCTTAACAGCTGTCACACCAAATGGTACAGCATGTGTGCCTTTAAAGAAGATACTGAACGCTTTCCCATCCTACAGAAGTGCACGGCCAAAATGCCGTAGGAACCTGGGAGCCAAAATAGTACCCAAGGTATTCTTATTCATTCTTTTTATTTATGTATTTTTCCTCTCGCTTTATATTTAGGGATTGTAGGTTGTTACATTTTTCTCCTGTGATTCTTTGTCACAGCCTTTTGAATAGATATGAAAAAATACAAAACAGTTGTCTTTTTCCCCCTTCCAATCAACTTTATGAATTGAGAGGGACATGTAATGGATTTTAAGTTTTAATAGAATGATCAGGAACTGCCCTTAGTAGCTGGTGATGGAATAGAGTAGAATTACCTTTGTTCAAAAGATTGGAGAATGTGACATGCACAGAATATAATATGATGTATACTGAAATAGTTTCATCATGTACACCTGGCCAATGAATAAAGAAATGCAAAATATTATATACTAAATTCAACATTTTCTAGAGCGTCCCGTCAAAATGACTTGGAACAGTGAGCAATAGGAAGGCAGTAGGCAGCCAGAAAAAAACCTAGCTTATCGTGCATAAATATTTTGATATTTAAGATTTGGAATGCTTTGATTGATGTGTGAAAGGCAGAGGAGAAGAGTATTTCAGTTAGCTTCAGTCTGTGTCAGGCACGAAGGATCAGGACCACATGTTAAGCTCTAGTTAAGATGATTTATTGCTCACGCCTATATACAAGAATCTAGTCAAGTAGTGGTCAGCACTGAATTGGTGCTAGATAAGAGTTAATAGAATCCAAGAGGGGGATTTTGATGCTTGTGGGAACATAATGACTCCAGGCTGATTCTTCTCTTGACTCCACCCACAGGTTCTACCTCTCCTTCTCCTACAGTTTGCCGCATGCAGCTCAGCCCTGTGCCTAATTTTCAGACTCATCCACATCTTGATGCCCAGCCAGGAATTCTTGTATGTTAACTCTGATCAGACAGCAAAATGAACATGGGCTTCTATAGGTAAAAAAATTGCGCTTTTTTGACTGGAAGATACTGAGATGCTGCAGAGATGCCTGTTGCTGGAAAGAAAAGGCAGTGCTGAATTTTGCTGATTTTTCTACTGCAGCCCGATATTTTCTAAGGAGATCTCCTTAACCTCTGGACAGAGGGGAACATTGGATTATGGAGTGGAAATAGGATATTGTTAGCCCCAAATATCTTTGTCCTTCGCCAAAACATTCTGTGAATGAAGCCCTATATCTTTGAAAATATTTTTGTTGTTGATGAAGATATTGGAAGTTCTCATTCATATTTCCTCCAAAATAGTGCCACCAACAAAGCAATCTCAGGCATACCTTTTTGGATATAAGCCCATTCCATACAACAGAGCTTATGCTCAGATAGGTATATCTAAGACAAAAACCCTATAATGAAGTTCAAATCTTACACAGACACACAAAAGGATTTTAATTGAACTAGATCAATTTAATTTAGTTTAAAAGATAAATAATCAATCCCAAGTTCTTCCACCAGCTGATAGCCCAACATTTTAGGTAAACGAATTGCCAGGATGATAGGTAATGATCAAATTACACTTAATCTTACTCTATATTATTATGTATGCAGGATAAGCAAATATTCCAATGACAAAATGATGGCAGGGTCTCAGAAGACAGCTATCCTCCCCCCACCCAATTGCTTGAAATAAGAGTTGAAGATATGCCCATTCCCCAGGCATTTGTAGAATATCCACAACTCCAGGGTCTGATTGCCTTTTAAATATTTTTTTTAAATCATATAAAGTTTTAACATTACTTTGTTCAGAACTGGTTGTTTTCTTGGGTTTTTTCATTGTTTAATGTGAACTGCTTTTACTTTGCATACTTCCAAGCAGGACAAATGGTATACAGTAGTAATATTATTACCTTCATATCATCATCATAATGCAAATAATAGCAGCACTGTTTCATTTAAACTGTTTTAGCCTGGCAATGCTGAGATGGGAATGAAAAATCCTTAACACAGTTAGTAACGTCCTCATTTTAGCAGTTTAAAACAACAGATAAAGATAGGGGAGGCGGACTCAAATAATCTCATCACAATGTTTCCCAGATTAATTTTGGATGGACAGGGAATGCCGGGAAAGAGGGATCTGCTCTGACTGGAATGGCTCAGGTGTCCTGTCTTACCAGTGTTTTCTTGACAAGAAACCTTGATGGGTATGGAAAGAGACAGAGAGCCGGGTCAAAGCAGCAAAGCTATTGTAAACTAACTGTCAAGAGACGTCTATAATGGCAGGCATTTCCCACCATAATCATCCAGTACTTGATGAAAAGGTTATAGCTTTCTAGGCAGTCACGTTAACAATCTGGCCAAAAAAAAGGAGGGGGGAAGTGGGGAATTAGAAACAAGTGAATTAATTACCTCTTGTCCAGATCCCCATGCATAAAAAGGCCAACACATATGCTAACTACCAAAGCCTCACCTAAGATTTCAGTGGAGCTTCTTCAGGAACACTGAAGATTTCAGATTGAGCATGGCCACTCAACCTGGTCACTCATAGCATTGGTGGACAATCAGAAGCAAACCCAATGTGTCTAGCAGATGTTGATGTGTACACAAATGCATGCACACAGAGAGACACAGTGCACACATTCCTTGGGTGTACAGATATTATCAGCGAGGAGGAAGGCCTCAGCTCAAAATAAATCCATGTAAATACCTGAGCCATATATGAGGCAGAGGAGTTAAGACAATGCAGAGATACAGAACCATTAGTCCTCTAGGTAGAATTGAACCTCAGCGTCTTGTGTCTTTCATGATTGGCCCTGAAAGCTAGGGTTGCTGGGACCAGACCCCACTAGTAGAGGTACTTATGGGTAGACTACAACTCCTAGCAGCCCAACAAGTACAGAGCCCAAAAGAAGGCAAAGCAAATAAATTAGAAAACGATGGTCTGTAACAATTTTCAGGGATAAACTACACTGAGAAAGAATCTTAAGAGAGTAGCCCTTCTACTGAACCAGTCAATGGGCTATCCATTCGTGTATTGGAATGGGAGAAAGGTGGTGGTTATTTCATCTAATATCTGGAACGTTCCGGAAAATTATAGATAAAAGTGATATATGACTACGATCCATAATTGTCTGGCTGCAGTGGTGCCAGAAGCTGTACTATTAAGCAGTGCATGAATTGCTAATTCATAAAATAGAAATAATGACTACCACTTAGATAAGTGGGGTAAAAAAAATTGGAAAATATGGAGCCCCTGTAATTTCACCCTTCCCAATAACTCATGGGAGACAATGGGAAAAGTGACACTTAGGCGGGCCCTCTGTAGTATTCAATTCGTAGGCTCTTGCTGAGTGTATAATATACACTGTTAGGAAATGTATTATTATTATTGTTGTTGCTGATCGTAGCTTTTAACATTTTTATACATTTTATATATAACCCCCCTCATAAATTAGCCAGAGTCCTTGTTGTAGGATGGGATATAAATTTAATTAAAACATGCATGACACAAATGCAGGGAAAGATCTCTTCTGTATTAAGCCCTGTGAAGCTCAGAAATAATCTTAGAAAGCTTTGAGGAAGACTGTTCCACTCAGGGAGAAGATGACAAGCTGTTTCTTTGGAATAATAGGTTTTAAATTGGAGGCCTTTGCTTAAAATCCACAGGCAATAAAAAAGGGGTCAAAATGAAGAAAATTGCACAACTCTTATATTACTTTAAAAGATAATCACGGGTGTTTCCCCCCCCTTCCAGAAATAGTTGCTTTTTTCTTTTTCTTAAGTAGTCATTGACAATAGATGCCATCACTTAGAATCCATTGCTCAATAAAAGAATGGTCAGAAATTTTAAGATTTTATGCAACTTAAATGTTTCGAGTCATTGTCTATTTCAGGACTTGGACTCATTTTGAATGGAAAAAATGTAATCTTTGACCTTAAACATCCATGAAAATGACCTTTGAGAGTAATTGTGTGGACTGCAATTTGACTTTATTTATGTGGCTAATTCACTTGTAATGCTTTACATTTGTGCTACATATTTTAAATGGCTTACAGTGGGATTGCTTTGACTTTTTTTTTTGCTAGCATCTTCTATGTTTAGTCATTTCTTCTAATATGTGCAAAGGCATCTATTCTGAGCCTGTCAGAGATTGCACTAGCAGTTTTGCTTGCTACTCTCAAGTTTCTTTAAATCAAAGCCAAAATGTATACAGCCTACATAATATAGGACAAAATTATATCTATATTCTATAACAATGTTCAATTATGGATACAAGAAAAAGTGAGTCAGAAGTATTCTTTGATAATTGCTGGGTCATATCAAGATACCGCCATACTAAAATGTAAGAGCTTTCATCACAAACTCAGGGTAATTGTCCAATTGTATTGAAGTCAGTTACATTAGAATTTCACCCACAGATATTTAATGGTTTTACATTATTTTTATGCTGATGTCACAGTTATTTAAGTGAGAGGTACTTTTGTTAGCTAGACAGTTTTCTGAAAAAATCTTTAGGAGATTTCAGGCTGTAGTGGGCAAAATTGTGGTGGTTTTCCATTTTGCAGGAGTTGGGCACATTTTCTCTGCATTTTGGAACCTAATTTTAAGCTTCTCTGGAATGCTTACATAAGCTGTATGTAGTGACTTAGGGGTTCCAGGGAGCACGAAGCACTGATAAAAGATGGGACTAGGAGAACAATTCTTTGCCATTTCCATACAGAAATAAATTAAGGAACCAAAGTAACAATTCCAGAGGAGAATCCTAAAATCTCAAGTTCAGCTTTTGTTAGATCAGTGGTGTGTGGATGTGCAGAAACCTTGTACCCAATAGAATCAATATTTGATAATTCAGTGCAGTATTAGCTACATGGATTGTAAAAATCACATCCATACTTTTTGGGCTCAAATTAAAAATCACTTAATCCCTTAAAGATTTTATAACTCTCTGTCTCTATCCAAACTCCAGGAAGATTGTAAACTGGAAACGGTCACCTCTAGCCATACGTTGCTTGATTCTGGCATTCGACTCGCTGCAAATTCCAGCAGGAATTAATCTGGATTATCTGAACTTTTTAGATAAATTATTTCAGATTCATCCTATTTTATTATATTCACTTTGAGTCTAGCCAATTGATTTATAGTAGGAATTTTATAAAGCAATTGGACCAAAATTCCCATTTAAACTGCTTAATATCTTGATGAGTAAAGAAACAAGGAAATAAAGTAGGGAAAAATTGAAGTACCAGTAGTAAAAAATAAATGAAGAAGAAAGCCTTGATTGTTGTAAAGATAATAGTAAGGAAAAAGGGTTGAAAGAGTTTGCTAATTCTTTCTCCATTCTGTGCATCCACATGACAAACATTTCATTAGGGAAGGACATTTGTTATCAGTGCTAAAGCTAAACATTAAAAAAAATAAAATCAAGAGCTCAACTTGAATTCTCAAGGAAGCCATAATCTAGAACCCTGGAAAATCAAGAGTTTAAATAAAAAAAGGTTCATTGCTGTTAATTTTTGCCTGGTGCTTGTAAAGGGGGCAAGAAAGGAGAGGATAGAGTCTCCTGCTTCAGCAGAAGATTGGACCTGAAGAC
This sequence comes from Vipera berus, assembly GCF_964194415.1. NCBI lineage: Eukaryota > Metazoa > Chordata > Lepidosauria > Squamata > Viperidae > Vipera > Vipera berus. The sequence goes on along the minus strand of NC_138202.1, from coordinate 150,036,334 downwards.
CTCCAAGGTCCCTTCCAACTCTGTTAAATATTCTGTTCTATATTCTGTGTTCTGAGTGTCTCTATCCCACTGCCTTGTTCATCTCTAGGTTGTACACAAATTTAAAATGCCTGGAAAGGATCAGTTTCATTTTTACAATCTATTGATGTAAATAGATTTTTACAATCTATTGATGTAACTTTAGATGTAGCTAATACTACACTGAATCATGAAATGTTGGCTCTCTTGGGTCCAGGATTTCTGCACTTCCACTCTCTATTCACTTGAGACTTTAGGTTTCTCTTCTGGACTTATTACTTTGCTTCTTTATTGCACTTACGGTAAGTTCCATTTTATTCCTACAACCTGAAGGCATGCACTGTAAATACTTTCCAGTGTTATTTACATAGCAACTTTGTGAGGGAGGTTAAGCTGAGGGATAATTACATCAAAACATCCAATGAATTTTATAGTTGGGAGGGAATTTGAAATTGTACCTCTCCAGTGTTAGATTAACACTAATTTTTCGCTTAGATTTTTTTAAAAAAAACTTCATAATATTGCTTTTATTATTGTCATCAAGTTGCTTCAGAATCTTGCCATTAAAAATTGGTATATGAATATTTTTTAATAAATAAGTCCTCTTAACCCTGCATGATCTTTGATCAAATTTAATATTTGTTCTCGTTTGTGAGGGAAGTCTTACAGTGGGTTCTGCATCTACAATAGGTTTATTCTATGGAGATCTCAAACCTATGAAGCTTTGCCGAATGGCATCTCTTGTTAATTGTGGGGTCTCTTTGTTTACATCCCCAATTCCACCATACGTATACAATCAAGATGCTTAACAAAAGGTTAGGACAGGGGTAGGCAACCTCGGCTCTTTTATGACTCATGGACTTCAACTCCCAGAATTCCTGAGTCAGCTATGCTGACTCAGGAATTCTGGGAGTTGAAGTCCATGAGTCATAAAAGAGCCGAGGTTGCCTACCCCTGTGTTAGGACATACATGTAAAAATAAATAATATAATATAATGCAAAAATATAAAAATGTTGTCAGAATCAGAATAGAGCTGAAAGGAAACTTGGAGGTCTTCTAGTCCAACCCTCTGTTCAAGCAGGAGACCCTATGCCATTTCAGACAGTTGGCTGTCCAATCTTTTTTAAAAAAACCTCCAGGGATGAAGCACCTACGACTTCTGAAGGCAAGCTGTTCCAGTAGTTAATTGTATTCCAGGTTTGGTCTTACTAAGGATTTATAAAACGATATTAATTACAATCTCTGCACGAGAACTGGAGGTTATCCATGACTTTGTGTACCTCGACTCAACCATCTCCGACACTCTCTCTTTAGATACTGAGCTGAATAAACACATTGGTAAAGCGGCCACCACATTTTCCAGACTTACAAAGAGAATAAGGCTTAATAAGAAGCTGGCAGAACATACAGAGATCCAGGTCTATAGAGCCTGTGTCCTGAGCACACTCTTGTACTGCAGTGAGTCTTGGATCCTTTACACACGGCAGGAGAGAAAGTTAAACACCTTTCATATGCGCTGTCTCCGATGTATTCTTGGCATCACCTGGCATGACAAAGTTCCAAATAGCGCAGTCCTGGAATGCGCTGGAATTTCTAGCATGTATACACTATTGAAAGAGCGACATCTACGCTGGCTTGGGCATGTCGTGAGAATGGCTGATGATCGGATTCCGAAAAATCTCCTGTATGGAGAACTAGTGCAGGGAAAGCACCCCAGAGGGAGACCAGAGTTGCGATATAAGGATATCTGCAAGAGGGATCTAAAGGCCTTGGGAATGGACATTAACAGCTGGGAAACCTTGACCACTGATTGCTCAGCTTGGAGGCTAAAGACGTAGCATGGCCTTCTCCAATTCGAAGAGACATATGTGCGGCAGGTTGAGGCAAAGAGGCAGTCCCAGAACCAAAGAAATCTGGGGGCTGGACGGGACAGATTGTATCTATCCTCAGTGTGGAAGGGACTGCCACTCTCAAATTGGCCTTTTTAGCCACACCAGATGCTGCTTTAGGACCTCTTTCCAGGGCACGATACCATAGTCTCTCAAGACTGAAGGATGCCAATGATGATTAATACTTCACGTGATTTTGATTCTATGCCTCTGTTCATACAACCAAGGATTGTATTTATACAACCAGCTGCCGCACACTGCTGGCTCATGTTTAAGTGATCATCCATTAGGACTCCAAGGTCCCTCTCAGAGTTACTGATTTTGAGCAAGGTTTCGTCTAATCTGTACTTATACTTTTGGTTTTTCCTGCCTTGGGGTAAAATCTTACTTTTCTCCACATTAAATTTCATGTGGTTGGATAGATCCCATTGTTCAAGTTTTTCAAGATCTTTCTGGATCCTGAACTTGTCTTCTGGGGTGTTGGCTATTCCTGCCAGCTTAGTGTAATTGGCAAATTTGACGAGTTCTCCTTCTATTCCCTCATCTAAGTCATTTTTGAAGATATTGAAGAGTACTGGGCCTAAGATGGAACCTTGCGGCATTCCACTGCTTACTTACTTCCATGCAGATGTAGTACCATTAAAGATGTAGTACCACTGAGTATGGTTTGTCAGTCAGTTACAAATCTATCTGGTGGTGATGCTGTCTATCCCACATTTTTCTAGTTTACCAAGAAGTATGTTGTGGTCTACTTTTCCAAATGCCTTGCTGAAGTCTAAATATACTATATCCACAGCATTTCCCACTTACACTAATTTGGCTCTGTAGAACAGGAAAGGAATCTCTTCTGAAATTAACCTGGGAGAGAAGATTCTCTATTTCAAACATGAGAGGCTAGGAGTATTTTTACTGTAAGATTCACTGGTCAAAACATAGACGTTTGCAGTCAACCTTGATGTAAGAATCATCTGTAGCATTTTTATTGAATAGCAATCTTCTATGTACATATTAGAAGTAAATCTTACAGAAATCAGTTTTAATCATCTTTAGTAACCATTTTTTCTCTTGTTACAGTTCAGTTTAGTAATTCTCGGTAATTCTGATCAGCCGCCATTTTGGAAGCAGAAATGTCCTGTGATGGTGGGTTTTTTAATTTTTCCTGATCCCAATTCAGAAATAGAAAACTTCTAGAGGCATACCCTTACTTGCATTCTCCAGATTACATATATGGCATGGCTGTAGTAACTAATTAATATTAGTTTACTGATTCTGCCTAGCAAAGAACATCCCTTCCAAAAGGCACCCTAAGTCAAAAGGGAAACTTCTTGTCTTAATCATGCCACTTAAGTCAGATTTCTTTCATGCCAAAGGTGCTTGCAAGTAGCAATGAAGCAAACAACCCATAGATTTTAATATCTTTCTTCACATGGAACTTTTAAATTATGATAAAGAAAGCACTTTCCAGGTAAGGGAAGGAAGGAAGGAAGGAAGGAAGGAAGGAAGGAAGGAAGGAAGGAAGGAAGGAAGGAAGGAAGGAAGGAAGGAAGGAAGGAAGGAAGGAAGGAAGGAAAGAAATTTAAAATCTACTTTTCCATTTAAGGGTCAGAAATATCAGAAAGGACTGGTAATTTGGTAGTAATTTGAACCAATGTTTCCTTCCAATATTGCTTTTGTTCTTTTCAAAGATTTTTCTCCCATTGTCTTCAGTTCCCTTGATGGAACTTACTGTTTTTCTGTTTGGTCTGTTTGACTGCTAACCTAAAAGATGTGCCAGGAGTTATTATTTCAAAGAGTTTCCATCTTGCATCTTTGGGATTACACATTTAGGGCAATGCCATAGCTTTCGCTCTTCTTTTTCTTTTTCTTTTTGTTTGAAGCCCAAGAACTTAAGAGACTAAGGGGGAAAACTTCACTCAGACACCGACCATTTTTATCACCAGAGCTTTTGAAGCCTATCGTATACTGAATGCCAGCTTCCTCAATTGTATACCTCATAACATGGAATATAATATTTTCCACAATTTTCTAACTTCCTGGAGCCAAGCTGGATAGATCTGGAGCTGGAAAAATGTCCTTCTCGCAAACACGAACGTATACACACACACACACACACACACACACACACACACACACACACACACACATGAGACAGCACAGTGATGGCAAAGAAAATAAAACCGAGGGAAACCAAAAAGGAGGAGGAATATCAATCATCCTTGACAAAAGCCTGAATGAAGACCCAGGTTTTTAAGGCTTTTTGGAACAGCAGTAGTCATCTCAAAACTCCTTGAAAACCAATATTGAATAATAGGCTAATGAGCAGCTGGCATGAAAATAGCCACTGCAAAGTTCAACTTTTTATTAAAAATGCTTCTAAAGTTCGACATAAAAAAAACCACAGTTCCAACAAAAACACACAATCGTGATTTTTCAGGATTGTAAGTGTATTAAAGCTAAGGAGTGTCAAAATTAATTGAGATTTTTAAAATAAAATAGATTTTAAACTAGATTTATGTCTAAGATACATGTTATATGCACATATATCTGCACTGTGGCCTGCGCCATCCGAAACTTTCACATCCTGTATGGGTTGTTTCCTTTTACTGAAGTTAGTTATTTAGCATGAGTATATCTTACCCTGTGTATTTCATGCTGTGCCTAATAAATATTTAGCAACATGAAACCAAGAGATTTTCTAACCTTGAAAACAATAACATCAGAAAGAAAATAATCACTAGGTGACCACTGAGCATCCTTACAAATCCTACTCATTGTATTAATGGTGTGCCTACCAGTTCAACCAATTAGACTACATTGGAATATATCGCTCCACCGGAAAAAAAGGGATATTCTATACTTGCTTTGCTGCAATAAGAGCCAAATGTTTATTTTAAACAGGAGAGCTTTGTGTTATCTAAGTTAATCATACTGTTCTTTTTCTCATATTATGGTTCAATCTATGAAAATTTTGCTGGAACACTAACAGAGAGGAATAAATGAAGTTAGCTTTGGACTCGGCATGTGACAGTGGGAGACTAGGCCAGGTTTAATTCAACCTTACTGAATCCTCTTAAATTGTGTCGCTTGTCAAATTCACACTTGACTTTGGGAAACATTAAACTGTTTTCACCACTGAGAACTAATTAAGAAATCTGGCCCTGCGTGGCCGAGTTCATTTTGTTCAGGTTGACTGCTTGTTCAAGTCTGACTCTGGACACTCATTTAATGTACACTGTGACCAACTATTTCAGTTGGATTACGGTAATTACCTAGCTCAACACTTTTCTGATACATTTTGCAATAATGGAATCCAAAGCTTTTATGCAAAGCTCCTCAGGCCACCCTTTAAAGTGCAAATTTTGGCTTGAGAATAGACTCAGTAATCCAAGGTTCCCCCCCCCCCCACACACACACACATTAACAAATATTCTAACGGGCAGTCAAGCACAATATAAGCATAGCTAAGCCCTCAAAGGCCTGAGCACCTGTAAAAGGATTTCTTTTCAAAACAGAGCCTAACTCTGGCCAGAAAAAAAAAGGGAGTGACCGCTCAGTCTAGGCCAGACCACGGTCAGTCGCTACTATGTGTCTTAGGCAGATAAATTTTAGAACTGGCAAATGGGATACACTTTTTTTAGTAAAGTAGGCAGATCTGTCATTTCCGGCAGTCCAAGCATTTTAAGAAGCTTTTTGATCTGTTAACCAAAACAACAGTAAAATTATTAAATAAGAATCCTTTGTCCTTAGATTTTGGTCAAAGTTACCTTGAAATAAACCATCCACAGATGGTTTGTGACAGATGTACCGTAGATAGTTGTTTGTGTGCATATGTACGCATAGGCATAATTCTAGCGCCTCTATATATTCTCATTTTACTTCTACCGATCTGACGCTATATAAAGCCCATGGGACCAAGCTACTCTCTATATTGTTTCAGCTTGCCCTACCACATCCAGCAGAGAAGGCATGTTTTGGATCCTCCCCCCCCCCAATTAAACAATGTCATCTTGTCAGACCCAGGAGTCATGTATTGTGGCAGCATCCGCCTCATGGAACAGTATCCCTGAGGTCTGAATGGCCTTGACTCTGTTAGCTCTGAAGATCTGGCTGTTTCCCAAGCATTTGGGTCAGGACATTAGGAGAGGTCTGATATTGATGAG
>NC_138202.1:150012766-150025266 GCF_964194415.1 Vipera berus | reverse complement strand
ACCTCTCGCTATGGGGGGTGAACTATTACCCCCCGTAGATAGGGCTTGCAACTTGGGAGTCCTCCTAGATTCACGGCTCACCCTGGAAGACCATATAGGAGCTGTGACTAGGGGGGCTTTCGCCCAGGTTCGCCTGGTGCACCAGTTGCGGCCCTATCTAAGCCGGGATGATCTATGCACGGTCACTCATGCGCTCGTGACCTCTCGACTAGACTACTGCAACGCTCTCTACATGGGGCTGCCCTTGAGGACCACCCGGAAGCTCCAACTGGTACAGAATGCAGCCGCGAGAGTTGTGTTGGGAGTCTCCCGATACTCCCACGTTACACCTTTGCTCCGTGAGCTGCATTGGTTGCCAGTTGCCTTCCGGGTGAGATTCAAGGTACTAGTAATGGTATTCAAAGCCCTACATGGCAGGGGTCCGGAGTACCTGAGGGAACACCTGCTGCCGGCATCGACTTCCCTCCGCCCTGTGCGTTCCCACAGAGAGGGCCTCCTCAGGGTGCCACCGGTCAGAGAATGTCGACTGGTGGCCCCCAGGGGGAGATCCTTCTCTGTGGGCGCCCCGGAGCTATGGAATCAGCTACCGGTTGAGCTCCGGACGGTGCCCGACCTCCGCTCCTTTCGCCGCGAGCTAAAAACATACTTTTTTGAACAAGCTGGCCTGGCCTGATGAGGGGATTGGGGGGGTTTGTTATTGTTATTTTATTAGGTTTTAAAAATGTATTTTAGTATGTGGGCATTTATTTAATTTTGTTTTAACTTTTGTAATCTGTATTTTTATTCTTGCCCTGTTCACCGCCCTGAGTCCTTCGGGAGAAGGGCGGTATAGAAATATTATTAAATTAAATTAAATTAAATTAAATTTAGAATCCCTTGCTAGGCCCCAAACATGGGACAAATCTTATTTCCTGTTTCAGCCTAACTCAAGGCCATGCACAGGCAGTAGTCACAGCAGTGACAGGTCATATTTGTGTAAATTTTTGGATTGCAATCCAAAAAATGTACACACACACACACACACGTATATATATGTGTGTATGTATGTTTGTGTGTATGTGTGTGTGTATGTGTATACGTATATGTATATATAATGTTTTAAATAAATAAATATTTGCTTTCCAAAATTTTGTGGCATTCAAGAACAAAAGGATCAGCCAGGCATTGCGTATGAGTATGAGTGTGTGAATGTGTGCTCACACACAAGTTTGTGTTTATTTCATGTCTCCACAAACAAAAGTGCTGCTGGTAAGGAATATCAAGTATTTTTATTGATTTGCCTTAAAGGTAGCCAGACCACCAGCCTTTCTTGAATTGAGTTTTCATGCTTGCTTTAATAGATTCACATGTATCCAATCCTTAGCACTAACCCCAAAATAGCACTAAAGCAACTTCAGGTATTTTAACTGTCTCAGGCAGGAATTGTTCTGATTATCCTGACTGATTGCCATTCCCACCTTCATACAAGTTTTTTTCTTCAGGTGAGCAAAATTAGCTAAAATAGATGTCAGTCAATAACATTTGTTATATTATATAGCTACTGGATTAGTCCATTACATCCTGAGACTAGGTCAGATTCCTAAAGATCTATAAAGTGAGTTGTAGCCGTGTGCAATTTTCAACTTGCCGTACTCCATGTCCCATGTTTTAACATCTTTAGGTTGCAGGGTTTTCCCACAGTCTTGAAAGAAAGGAACACTCTTGGGTGGTGTTATATCATGGGGTCAATATACAAAAAAAATGGAGTATTATATTTCTGTACTTCATTTCAATTACGTGAAGAGAAAGCCAGTTTGGTGTAGTGCAGGGGTGTCAAACTCAATTTCATTGAGGGCCGCATCAGCATTGCAGTTGCCCTCGGGGTGGCCGGGTGGGTATGACCTGGGTGGGCGTGGCCTACTGGGTGGGCATGGCTAGAGTGCGTATGGCCTACTGGGTGGGCGTGGCCAGCTCTACATCATTGGCATCAAGGGTGCCTATGGGGGCCTGGGCAGGAGTGGGACAGATCTGAGGGTCTCTGGCAGAAGGAGATGGGACCGGGGCAAGTGCCAAGGCAGTGGGGGCCGTTCCCTCACTGTTTCCAGGATGGCTTCGCGGGCCGCATGAAACCACTTCGCGGGCCGGATCTGGCCCCCGGGCCTTGTGTTTGACATGTCTGGTGTAGTGTGAAGGCACCAAGCTGGAAACCAAAAGATTGTGAGTTTTAGTCCCACCTTAGACAGGAAGCCAGCTGTGTGATTTTAGGTCAGTCACTCAAGTCTAGAAAGGAAAACAAGAGCAAACCACTTCAAAAATTCTGCCAAAAAATGAATTGGATTGTCCAGGTATTTTGAAGATGAGTCAAGACTGATTTGTGGCCTTGGAAACCAGGTTATGTGAGAAATTTCACACAGAATTTGGGGAATGGCAAAATGTTAATCTTGAGAATGACGTTCTTTCATGGATAATTTTATGGGCTGGCTACATGCCATTGTTGGGTGAAGTTGAAACCCAAAGATGCAATAAGGGGTCAAAGAACTTCATTCACCAAGTCCTCCCCTCCCACCCCCAAACAGAGACCTTCCCATATTTGTAGAGTGAAGTCATCAAGCTCAATAAGGAAATCATCTGTAAAATCTTTTAGTGCTTCAATCTAAATAAATATTTCCTATCAAATTCCTTAAATATTTGAGCTGGGCAGCAACAACAATAATCAACACATTAGATATTGGTACTGTACTTATGGATCTAGGTAGGCCAATCAGAAAGCTCCAAATTTACTTATTAGATGATTTACTTATTAGATGCCAAAAGAAGTACAATTAAAAATGGATAATGCAGAGCGTTCTGTTAAAACACGATAAATTAAAATGTCAACTTGATCAGCAAGAAAGGAACAAATGGCATCTAACCAACTTAAACACCAAGTGTTTGCCTGATGGAGGCTATCTAGGCCTGCTGAGGAAGGAGAATAGATCATCAAAGGGAAGACAGAGAACAGACAAACAAGATTTTAAGGTACAATCAGGCAACAAAGGCACGGGGTCCCAGGAACAGTTCCTGAGGGTTTGCAGCCCAGACTTCTGTAAAGTGAACAGGCAGATTTCATTGTCAGATTTCCAGTCTGTCTTGATCCTATGAGAAAAAGAGATTACACAAGAGTCTCCCCCTCTATTTATCAAATCACTATTTATCTGGGTGTATCATTGCTTAGTTTTCTGTTCCATTTACTTTGGTTCATCATGCAATAGGCAGGGAGGCAACTGGGTATCACTGACCATCAAGTTCTTATGGTGAGGGTGAAGAAGCTGTCTTTGGCAGTTACATCTGCCAGTGAGAAACAAGCATTTTATTGTAGGGAGGAAACCCTTCTTTCATCTACTTACTTTGTATCTACTGCCTATCTATGGATGGTTGGATGGGCTAAGGTAAGGCGCAGTCTTCTCTCTGGGTCTTCTGCATAGGTTTCCATTAAATTGGAGAAAATCATTGGTTAGCACATTGTAACACATTGGGGCTGGGTTACTTAAGGGATCTTAGAAGTATGCGAGAATGACTTGGGAGAGAGGAGGAAGAGCTTCACCCTGACCTGACAAATGAAATTTTTGAATCTGAAGGAGTTGGGGTGGAGAGGTACCTCAGAAGAGCAAAAGTAAGGTGAAAGGTATTTTCAGAATTGCAAGATGCTGTTACTGCAATCTTACTTACTCTAAAAGTAATGTTGGTGCTTATCCCAAAGATGCTTTTTCACGAGGCAACTGGACTTTGTTTTTCTTTGAAGACATTTCGCTTCTCATCCAAGAAGCTTCTTCAGCTCTGAATTCTGTACAGACAACTGTTCATTTGCATTCTTTTAGCAAGTTGTTAAAGCTACCTCGAGGCTTATCTGTGTCTTCAGAGTCACCTGAGTAGTGCAAATGGGTGTGGAGCCTTCTTGGAACTGCTGAAAGGACTGTGTTGTAGACTGGAAATAGATGATGTTGTATCCCTCCCCCTCTGTTGAGAGAGGGCTGTTCAGTTTTGACACAGATGGCCTCTTTGACCCTTCTTTCAAACCAGCGGCCCTTTCTGTCCAAAATGTGGAGTTTGCTGTCTTTGAAAGAGTGGCCTTTGTTTTTTAAATGCAGATAGACTGCTGACTCTTGTCTAGATGGGTTTGTTTTTCTAGGAAAAATCATCTTTGGGCTAACTATGACCTAGATGACTGAGAGGCCCCCTGTTTGATCGCAGAGGGGTGGCAACCCTTCCACTTGATTCAGCTCTCCAAACCGGCGGGGAAAAGACCGGCCATAGCAATATGGCTCATCATTAAGCTGCTGACAGCCGAAGTAAAAATTACAACCAAACACATTTAAAGCAACGTGGATGAAACTGGGTGATATCTGATTTTCTCTTTAAGACTTTAAATATATTTTTTTCTGCAAAAGCTGCCCAAAGTATTTCTCGCCCTGTGAGGAGAGAGGTAAGGGAATTCTTACACCCACCCTCCAAGAATAGCGGCGATTGACTACCTAGGGCAGACATGTCAAACTTGCGACGTCACGTGACGTTGCACAACGTATCGGGACAGTTTTGCCATTGCTGGCAATGGGGTGGGCGTGGCTTCCAGATGACACGTCCGGCCCGCGGGCCAGCAGTTTGACACCCCTGACCTAGAGGAAAAGAGCAATTATAAGAACAATTCTAATTTAATTGGATGCATATACCTTTGAAATTTGGAAACTAAAAGTTTTCCTATTCTTACTGGAGATATTGGCTTTTATTTAAAAAGAAAAGAAACAAACCTTGAAAAACTATTATTAAAACTCAGGATTTAAAAAGTTTTAAATGGCATTGGTGACATCTTGTGGCGAAATATGCTATTACAATTTGTTATTGACTAAAAGAGACTTGGCTGGAAGCCCAGAAATTAGAAAAAAAAAACCTCTCGACCTTGACATACCACCTGTGAGAAACACAGCTGTAAAGAAGGAACTGCAAGGTGGTTTGTCTAGTCTGTTTGAACTATGAAGATAAACCTTTATTGACTTTCAGAATTATATGTGGGAAATAAAGGAACAAGATGCCAGCTTAAATATACAGACTCAGATTTTGACTACAACCAAAGACCCAAAAATGCAGAAAGCAACAGGAGAAATGGAATAACTAAATATTAAGACAGAGGACTCAACTGACCAACAGATCCAGCCAACGGGGAAATTAGAAAAGAGAATGACAATACTGAAAATGGAAAAGATTTTCTTCATAAATCAGAAGGAACTTGAGGAAAAGGAAGAAGAACAGACTGAATGGAAGATAAACTTATTAGGACAACTGTGGGAAACTGGAATAATGGGGAGGCAATCAAAGAAATATAATGAGGCTAGTTCTTCCAAAAAAATTGTAATTAAATGGTTTTTCTTAAATCAAATAATACACACAATAATAGAGGGAGAACTGTTTGATGAATTAAAAGTACTGACATGGATGGTTAGTTGGCAAAGGAAAAAAGCCAGAGTAAGGCTGAAAGAAACTAGGGTTTTGATTTATTAGGGGGGATTTTATACTATTGATTAGAAGGTTGAAGATGGTCGAATATAGATAATTTTTTAGAAAATAAAGTAATATTATAACTGACTAGGTAAGATGTGTAATAAGATTAATAGATTTTTGTTTTAATATGATAAAAAAGAATTTTTAAAATAGAATAAAATTATATGCAAATAGATAATATGTATATTTAGAATATTAGATTTTGTTATAAAAAGGGGGAAATGTACAAATTGAGATAAGGGAAAGTCTAGTTGCCTAAAGCTTAGAAACTATAACATACCGAATGTTAAGTTAAATATTGAGGGGAATTATATTAAATTAATATGAGATAGTAGATATTAAGGGATAAAGAGAGGAAATATCTGATGTTGTAACTTGAGATTTTTGCTAAAGATTTAAGTATGTTATAGAATCATTGATTACCCAGTCACCACGTTGCTTTTAAAATGTTTTAATTGTAAAATTAGAAAATCAATAAAACATTATTTTAAAAAAATCACTGAACAAATGATGTAATATGCTCTGAAAAGCCCATCATTCTCAGCATTTTACATGTTCTATCTTTATTCATTTTCACTGAATACCTAAAAAAAATACCTAAGAAGGCAACTCTATTTTTAGCTACTATAAAAGCCATTTTAACCATGTCATACTCCACTAAGCATGACAAAAACAGGGGCAGTTTTACCATTTTTTCCTCTCCATTTATTTATTTATTTGGATGATACTAGACTTTTCACACTGAATAAATTACCTACTTCCTTTTTTTTTAACCTTGGCCCACTATTGAATTTTTCTCTTTCTGCTTGAAAATATACATCAGTAATTAAAAGCAGCAAAATTGGATAAGGCTATTTCTCCCATTAGTTTTGACTAAGTAGAAGAAAACGAAGTTTTATGATAGCTCTTGCCATACTCATTTCAATGTATTTCGATTCTTTAATCTCAAAATGGACCCATTTGAAATAAAGTAATATACTTTACAACTGTATTGGGTAGGAAATAATTAGGCCTCAAGTTCTGGAGGCTTTAATATGGATGAAATTATATAACTATCTTTGCATGCTGCATAAGGCCCTATTAAATGCACAAGCTTGCGATGTTGCTGGCTGTCAGAAAGCAAAATGAAAAATAGTTTTAATAGCTGCTCTTTGACCTGTTTTATATTTTATGTCAATTATAACAGCACACAACCATGCATAATTATGAAGCATAGATGCATTAAAATGTACACATAATTTGTTCTTATGGCAAACATTGCAGGAGGGTTTAGAAAACAAACTGGTGATTTCCTATTGTTGTAAGTCATCTGAACATTTATATATTGAGATTGAATATCTTAAGACAGATTTGTCATTCCATCTGTCCTGAGTAATTTTACAGATAGATTTTTTTTTTCAGATGGACAAAAATCCCTGCATAGACACAATTTGCTGCCATCTGTACTCGCTTTCATAACACAGTATGTAGGTTCCAGCATGAATAGCAAAGTAACCCTGGAAAATATACAAATTTGTTATCTGAACATCATTTTTTTAAATCATCCAATTTATTCACAGCAGGAGCTTCTTTCTGGCATCACTAAAACTGTCTTCATTTGGGGCAGAAAAACTGGTGCTTTTTTTCCCTTTTTCCTTTTTCTGCGCTGCCTCTACTTTTAAAATACGGGATGACTGAAGAAAATAACACGATAGCACTTTCCACTTTGGGGAGTAGTCTGTACAAAATTATTAGTCGGTAGCGTTTTGATTACGACAGTTCTTGCTATCGTTTAAAAATCACCACCCTTGCCACCCAGATTAGGTAATGAGATAGATCCTGGGCCAAGTAAGAGGACGCCCTGTCATTCTGCTAGGATTATGATAGCTAAGATTATAGTCTATTCATGCAGTGAGAGAGCTAGGAGAGGAATGCATTCGTTTAATGTTCTACTTAAAGATAAAAACCCCTGCAAATAGAAAATTAGTACAGCAGAGTCCAAATTGGGCTCAAAGCATTCTTCCTGCTGTGACGGAAATTGAGTTCAGGATTTATTTATTTATTTATTTATTTTAATGTAGGATAGGCCATAAGGAGGTCTGTCCTAAGGGCTTTCTGAAATAATGCTGCCTCCTCTCCATCTTGGGATTCTCACTTTATCCTGTTATGTCCAGGGAAAAGCAACCTGGGGCTCTTTAATGCTTTTAAGTGCAACTCTGATCAATCTGAGCCAATAATCACAGAAGCAAAAGAAGGTGAAAGTAATTGTCCAAACCAATGGAGTGGCATATCTTTTCTGTCTTCTTTAAGTAGTGTTTATAGCTTAGCAGGATTGGGTATCTAAGAATTGTAGAGGAGAATTTCAGGCCATTTGATATAATCCCCGGCTTGGTGCAAAAAGTCTCTATCCTTTGCATAGCTAATCTCCAGAATGCACCCACTTCTAAATGAGCCCTTCTCGGGTCTAAAATATCCTGATTAAGAAGATATTTAAGTAAAATCTATTATGAATAAAGCCTTTTATGCTCTTTCCTTCAGTATTAATAAGAAACAAGTTTCCCTTATATAATAATTGTTATCCTTGAGATCTACTCAGAATAGAGGAGTTTAATGCATTTACTCCAATAAACTTAGGTTCCTGTTCATTAATGGAAAGCAGATCACATGGAATGATGATACCCTATCAGGGAATTCCAATATCTTGTGAGGTTGGCTTTTTATAAGAATGTAGCATTCTCACAATTCAGGGGCTATTACAGCCAGTTTTTCTCTTTCCTTAATAGTGCTAACAATCAGAAATAGGACAGAGAACATAAACGGCCCTCTTTATCATACAGTATCCTGGGAGAACTCTTCCTCCTCCCAAGTAGCTCTGTCCAGATCCTCTCAAAAATTATTGCCAAATTGTAATTTTTAATGTGACAAAGGAGAGTAGCTATTAAATACAACTGCAATAATCACTTCCTTACCTGCTCAATACGTTGATATGCTGCTTCTCTTAAAAAAATAATCTTGGCTGCTTCACCAGATAAAAGGTTAGCAACACAGAAATAAACACACAAAATACCTGCAGAGAAATCCAATGGCCACCTGATTAACTGTATTTAATTTAACTTAATAAAATTAATTTTAATTTTGTGAGCTGCTTTGTCATGACTATAGCCCCTTGAGTGCAGCACCTGAAAGGAAGTTGTGCACATTTGCAGAATTAAAGCTACAGCTTCCTGTAAGCCATGGGTGTCAAACGTGCTGTATTATGTGATGTGACGTATTGCAACTTTTTTTGCATTGCCGGAGCTGGGGTGGGTGCGGCCTCTATATGATGTAACCGGCCTGCGGGCTGGCAGTTTGACACCCCTGCTGTAAGCACAGCCCTCTCTAAGCAGTTTACAGAGTAGCCTATTGTCCCCAACAACCTGGGTCCTCATTTTACCGACCTCAGAAAGATGAAAGGCTGTATCAACCTTGAGCCTGCTCAGGCAGGAAACTCTATACCATTTCAGACAAATGGCTGGCCAGTCTCTTCTTAAAAACTTCCAGTGTTGGAGCATTCACCACTTCTGGAGGCAGGTTGTTCCACTGGTTAATTGTTCTGTTAGGAAATTCCTCCTTAGTTCTAGGTTGCTTCTCTCCTTGATTAGTTTCCATCCATTGCTTCTTGTCCTGCCTTCAGGTGCTTTGGAGAATAGCTTGACTCCCTCTTCTTTGTGGCAGCCCCTGAGATATTGGAACACTGCTGTCATGTCCCCCCCTCATCCTTCTTTTCATTAAACTACACATACCCAATTCTAGCAGCCGTTCCTTATATGTTTTAGCCTCCAGTCCCCTAATCTTAAACCAAATCTAGCCAGTTCTCTCGACTGTTCTCGTAGGACCTGGGTTTCAGTCTCCCAGTTGTTCTTATTGCTCTTCTGTAGACCTGTTACGCTTGCTGCATTATTCTTTACTGTAACGTGATGTGATGCCCAGGGATGGACTGAGCACAGCTGACTAGCATAAAGTTACTATTTGGATCACCAAATTAAAGTATCTCCAGCTACTTGAAGTAGCTGGGAAACCACCAGCAGCTACGAAACCTTCCACATTCTGCCTAGGAAGGAACCATGACTGCGTTTGAGTGTACAGAATGTAAACACCAATTAATAATAGCATTGAGGGGTGGATCCTTTTTCTAGAAGGCAATTGAATGACAAGTCGCCAATTTGCTTTGTGGGACATTTGCCTTGGTGCAATTGGCAAGAAGAAAACAGACAGAAGGCAAGTTGTGTTTTTTTAAAAGACACACACACACACACACACACACACACACACTAATTATTTGCTGAGTCACCAGATGCTTCCAGGGAAAGAGCAAAGTCAAAACTGGAGTCAAAATCGATAACAGGCAAGGCTGCTTCTCAAAGCACGAGGGAGGAAGCCTGCCTTTTCACTGTAGTAGCAGACAGAATTTTGTCTGATTAATTTGCGCGGTGCCCAGCCTCGCTTCTGTCAAAAGTCTCGACTTTGCAGGTTTCCCAATCCACAGTTAGGATTGTCATGCCTGCTTGTAAACAGGAAGGCTCCATTGGTTACCCTCATACTGGATTGAACAAACTAACATCATAACAAGAGTGTTTACGGAGGGGGGGGAAATGCTTAAGCACTGAAGCAGAAAGGGCTTAGCACTGATCAGACCTTTCTCCCACCTTTATTCTTCACTGTTCACATTGAAATGCAAATATCAGCGCAGGGCTTCCACTGGCGTGCCACTCACAAATTGAAAAGCAGTTTTTATCTATGCAAATGTAAGCATGGTAATTGAAGTTAATCAATCAATGCTAGCTTTCACTAAAACCTTGAACATGATTGAATAAAGTAATTATCATTCAGCAGAAAATGATGAAGTTGTAGACAGCATGAACCTTATTAAAGGAGGATTTTGAGTCACAATGGCTTAATTTAGCTAACAGCCCAGCCTTAGCCCAACCAACACTGTACCCAGGCTCAGTGGAATGGCTGCGTGGAGGAAGGGAGGGGAGAATTTTTTAAATTATTTTTTTTACAGTGCTGGATTAGTAAAAAGTACTTGTTACACTATAAAGGATAAGCCATAATTAACATCCTTCTTTACTCTAAACAGATCAGTGAACAAAGATTGCTATGACATCCTACAAGTGTCCAAGAGCAACAGCCAGCTGTTAAGGCTATTAATATAGTATTTGGACACTGCCAACAGCCTAAAGAATTCATTCACCATGAAGCCTCCCCCCCAGCCCCTTCCTCAGGATCATATGCAATTAAGGGTCATGTGCAACATCTTTTTCAAATGAGATTTCATTCTATGAGGTTTCTGTTTGCAAAGATAAAAGAACAAGATCTTGGAAACAGTTTGTAGTACCTCATACAAGAAACATTCTTTCAAGGCATCTATTTTATACCAGGAGTTCTCTATTATTGAGCTTTTGTCAGCAGTTAACTTCCATGGGTCCGGTTAAATTGACTTAAAGAAGCACTTGAATGTTTTTTTAACACATTTTTTTAATGGTATGTATTTCTGAACAAGTGAGAAATCTTGTGGATGATCTTCCTTTTTTGCTAAACACAAGTACATCTCATTTGTAAGAAAGACAGTAAAATCAAGACAAGCTTATCCAAAGAATGGTGATTCATGGTGATGAATCAGTGACAGTGATGTCAAAACATCTAAGACCAGTTCTGACAAACATTACTGAAATCTGTTTAAGAAATAGGACCCTTGAAAAGACCATAAATTAAGGTGATAATTTTGCCACAAGGTGTGATTCAGGGAGCAGATATCACAGTTTCCTCTCTAGTGACTGATTAATTACACATTGTGTATCCCACACTTAGGTCATGCTTTTTCCAGGCTGATCACTCTTAAAAAACAACATAGATAACATTTATTTAAAATGGAGGTAACATCCCATAAAACAATTCTAGTTCCTTCTTTAAGATGAAACAATTCACCTGTGGCCACTTAATGGGAAGTTAAAAACCAAGAGGCAAACATGCTGCAACTGCGGCCATTTGGATTCTACAAATGGCTGCTTGAATAAGCTATAAAATGTGGCACAAAAAATGCTACTGAAAAATTCAGCAAAATATTATTTCATAGTTTTCTACCAGCAGTACCAGCACCCTGCAATTTCTGAAATCACATTGTGCTTGAAGCTGAAGGAGAATTATATTTGAGCTTGCTGCAAAATGTGATCTGATCTCTCTTTTTGCTCACTCTGATTTATCCAATTGTCTAGGTTCCGTTTCCCTCTGTTTAACTAAGTAGAAGGAAATTAAGTCTATAAAGCAGAAACAAATGTTTTTAGTGCTGCATTTCATCTTTCAGGTAGACTCTTAAATGACTAATGCATAGCCATTTAATAAATAGGGCAGTTTGGGCTACTGTTCGTTCAGGTGGCCTTGCATGAATAGGGATTTGCTTTGCTTTTGTAATAAAATATTCAGATATTTTATTTAAAAAGTTAAACTAGCAGTAGCAGTAGCCGCTAATTTGCCTTCCAAAAAAGAGATATTTTAAAAAGATATTTTGAAAGACATCCTAGACTGGATTGATATAATTGCCACAATGCAGTTATATATACTCATGACTTTTTGTTTAGACTTTCATTCTGACCAGCAGCTACCTATAAAATGTACAAAGATGTATATATCAATGACTGCTTCTAAAGAAAACCTTTATAGGTAGTCCTAAAATAACAACCACAACTGAGGCCAAAATTTCTGTTGCAAAGCGAGACATTTGTTAAGTGAGTTTTGCCCCATTTTACAATCTTTCTTGATGCAGTTGTTAAGTGAATCACTGCAGTTATTAAGTTAGTAACACGGTTGTTAAGCGAATTATGGCTTCCCCGTTGACTTTGCTTATCAGAAGGTCGCAAAAGGTGATCACATGACACTGCAGCCATCGTAAATATCAGTCAGTTGCCAAGTGTCCAAATTCTGATTACGTGATCGTGGGGATACTGCAACGGTCATAATTGTGAAAAACAAGT